>NC_092321.1:17955000-18258030 GCF_036785885.1 Coffea arabica
GAATCGAAGAATTACAGACGAATCTACAAAAAAAATGTAATTCTGTGAACAGAAAATTTAACATTGCTATCACAAAAATTGCAAAACCTTATGGAAACCCTAATATTCTTGCAGAATATATAGTTGGGCAATTAAAGAATAGAGTTTCATTTCGAAAAGCAATGAAAAAGGCTATTGAATAAACTGAACAAGCAAATACAAAGGGAATTCAAGTCCAAATTGCAGGTCGTATCGACGGAAAAGAAATTGCACGCGTCGAATGGATTAGAAGGGGTAGGGTTCCTCTACAAACCATTCGAGCTAAAATTGATTATTGTTCCTATACAGTTCGAACTATCTATGGTGTATTAGGCATAAAAATTTGGATATTTATAGACGAGGAATAATAAATAAACTTTGACTTTTCTTTCTATCTAATTTAGAAAGCTAAACCTCTTCATTCTTTTTCTCAAAACTAGTTTTAATTCTATAAGGTTGAATAAAAATTCGATTAATCATTTGAGAAAATTGCTATGCTTAGTGTGTGACTCGTTGATTTTTTTAGGGTTAGAATTTAAAAAATTGGCCCCCTAATAACCAACCCATCACTTCGCATTATCTCGATCTAAAGCTAAAGAACCAGTCAAGATGTGACCGATATATCACATCCTTGCAGCAACTGAAATTTTTTTTATGTTCTTGCAAAAATAAATATGATTTTAAGTTGGAAAGCAAAATAGAGAAGAAAGCTGTGGATAAATGGAAGGATGAGAGAAAGAGAAAAAATATCTATGATATAGAATTCCAATATGTAACACATGAAAATGCCAATAATCATTCCCTATGCCTAGGAAAGTTAACCAGAAATTACAAAAGTCACACAACCTTCGATATTCACCATAGAGATGTTTTTGGACTCAACCACATTAACTTGATACACTTTTATTATTAAAATTTGGCAATAGCAGAAATAGAAGCAACAATCCAACATCAACCTTTGGTATTCATTAATAAAAAAAAAAAGAACATCTGGAAATTAAGAACTAGAAAAAAACTAGCACAGCTGTCCCTCCCCCCACACCTGGATCCTACATTGTCCTCAATGGAGGAAATAAGCAATTAAAGCGAAGAGGACAACGAAACTTCCCTCTCGAGTGGTTAAGGGGTATTTGGCAGCTGCGGAGGGAAACCAATGTGGTGCAGGTACGAGGTCAGGTTCTGAGACATCCTTGCTACTTGGCGGGTGATGTTCGTCATTCGCTCATCTACGTTTTGAACCTGTGCTTGTAAGTGGCGCCACTCACCCTTTTCACTAGTTATCACCCCAAACACCAAAAGACAGAATATCCAACAAAGATAGCAACCAACAAATGCAAATTCATAGTCACTGGTGTTCTCCAACTCAATAGTCAAATGCAAAAGCAAACACGGGCCACCCCGGCCCAAATATGGTTAACAAAGCAACAGTTGCACTCCAAAATCAACAACCAGAAACTATTATCAACAACTGAAAACTAGCAAAGTCATGTCCATAAGTATAAGGACTACCTAATTCAGTCAGTCAACAAGCAAACTTGGCCATCCATAATCTCAACAAATGCACTCTAAAATTGCAACAAATGCCCCAATAATATGCTAAATCTAGCAATAGCAACCCTAAAGTTTATCGAGAGCAACACAGCCACAAGGTCCTGGCAGTTTGATCGAATATCTAACCAGCTAGAGTAAACAAATTCAGGGGAAAACACTCCAACTAGTACCACTGGCGGAAAATGGAATGCACAACTCAATCAACTGAAATTGTAGCAACAGCTCCAAGAAATAACAATTCAAACAATAATAGCTCATAAATCTGACAGTAGCAGAGGAATGCCAAGTGCCCAGCCTCCAACAGTCAGCCAATAGAGTAGAATTAACCCAATGAAGCCAAAATACCCAAACAGTGGATGAAACAAGTTCAACGGCTAACCCACACTAGTGAGAGCCCCAAATAACGTAGCTCAATTCAGACAACAAGTAATGTAGCCACAGGATTCTCAGTCAAATCTAATAATGAACCCCAGCATTTCAATTAGATGCACTCAACTAGAATAAGCAATGTAAATGGCATAGAAGCCTCCCAATGTAACAAACAAGTGCAGAATTTCAGCTCACCCACAATCTCAACAAATGGCTCCAGTTGGCCAGTTAAAATCATAACTCAAAATCAGCAAATGCAACGACGACAGTTTAGAGACGTGAGGATAAAAACTCAATCAACCAACTAGCGGTACCAAATTCAGGTCCAATTACCCCACCAGTACCACTGGTGGAGCACACAATTGAAAAGATACCACAAAAGATTAACACGAAACTACCGATTAACCCAAAATACGCCTAACACTGCCCAAAATTGGAGATCGAATGACAAATACCTCTACTGCTCCCCGAATGAAGAAATGAGGGTGGCGGCGGCGAAGAGAGGTGGACAGGTGCGGCTGTTGATGGCGTGCGAGCGGCGCTGGTTGCTTCGCGTGGCAAGGTGGCGCATAGCACGAGGTCGGCGTGTGGTGGAGGTGAGCTAGGAGCAGCGGAGCTCAGAGAAGCTGGAGGGAGATGGAGGAAAACCGTGCAGTGGCGGCGGGCGGATCGAGCTTCAGCGGCGAACAAGCTGGAGTGGAGGCGGCGTGGGTTGCTCGGCCATGGCGGTGGCGCGAAGAGAGAGAGAGAGAGATGGGAGGGGCGCGCCTCGTGCGTTGAAGCGGCAGTGGCTACGCAGAGGGCAGCAGCTCGCGGTGGCGCGCGATGGCAGCTCGCGGCGAAGATGGTGGCGCCGCGAGGGAGAAGGGCGGCGTGCATAGGTGGAGGAAAAGAAAGAAAAGTGAATAGGGGCAGCGGGAAAGAAAGAAAGAAGAAGAAAGAAAGAAAAAGAAGAAAAAAAATGTTCTTTTTTTATTCGCATTTTGAAAATCTAAGCTACGGTGAAACAAGGAAAAAAAAAATTTTTTGAAATTTTTTTTTTTTGGCTGAAATTGAGAAACCTACCTACGGTTGAAAATTTTTTCTTCTTCTTTTTTTGTTCTTCTTTTTGTTTTTGTTTTAAATTTTTTTTTTTTTTTTTTTTTTGCAAATTTTATTTTCGAAATTCAAAATTAGAGATTAACCGAAAATCAATAACCATTCTTGAATTTTTGGAATACTTACCTTTCCCGCTAACGTGATGTGGGCACGTCATGTAGGCACGGAATCTGGAGCTCTCCAGGTGACCTGACGCGGGCACGTCATGAGGACAAGAATCCCTTCTGACAATTCTGACCGTGAGCTCTCCATACGTCATGACGCGGGCGCGTCATGACAGAAGGACACCTACAAATCATCAAAAATGAAAATTGAAACCCGAAATCAGTCAAATTCAAGGAAAATATATTTAAACTATCACACGAAATCAAAACAAACAATTAAAAGAAACAATTGGGTTGCCTCCCAATGAGCGCCTTTCTTTAATGTCTTTGGCTAGACATTATCATGTTTTGTTCATGGAGGATAAAATCGTGTGGCTCGTCTTAATGCTTCATCCTCTATATAGTCCTGATAACCCTCGTAAATAGAGTAATCCTTGAGCACACGAGTTACGGGCTTCCATGGACTAGTGAATGGCGCCAAACAAGTCAACAATGATCTGCATTCTCCACTCACTCCTCCATCACTTGCATTTATTTGTTCAAGATATCTTGCCATCGCCACTCTTAATTTATTCCTGTCATGAAATTCAAAATTTTCTGGTATAATAAAGTCAATTTCATTAACAGAAATTGAAGAGTAAGAGTCAGGAGAATATTGATGAAGAAGTGGAGGAGATGTCACCGCATTTGGAGATTGTTCACTAGATTCATTCACTTGAATGAGTTGATCCTGGAGTTTCATTTCTTGTACTTCAGCTTCCTTTTCAACTGCATCTTTAGATCCGTTTCCTTGAAACTCTTGCAGTTCCATGTCATTTGGCTGGATAATTGCACTCTCACCTTCTTCAAGGTTGATATTGGTCTGTGAGGGCAATTCTTCAAGGTGAGAAGCTAATCGCGTTATCTTGGATGACAAAAGATGTATTTGATCCGCCATCCCGGATGTCAATAGTTGAACTTGATCCGCCATCGCTTGTGTCTCCTGCTGAATTCGATATGCATTAGCAGTTAGTAATTCCATCATCTCTTCAAGAGACATACCTGACACGGATGATGATTGTTGAGACTCTTGCTGTTGAAAATTCATTGGCCCGGTCGCATAATTAAAATTGGAATTGTCTCACCATCCTTGATCATACCCGTTTGAATAAGGGTCATACCACGTTTTATATTGAGGTGAGGAATCTCCAAAGGTATCGATTGGAGCACTTAGATTATCTTGAAATGCGGGGGATGTGTCGGTTGGATAACCTGAGTCAAAATAAGTTCCACAATTTACAACAGCCCATTGATCATTAGGAAAAACACGAGTCTCATAACCCCATTCAGGAATAAAGTCCAGTCTATCATCAAAATACGGAATGTTAGCAGCCATAAACTATATAAAAAAAACAAGAGAAAAATAAATAGAAAATAAAAACATGATGAACTCAAAAAGAAACAAATGAATCAGGCACCAGTCCCCAAAAACGGCGCCAAAAATTGACAGGTTGTCAGCCTGTGCAATAATAAAAACCTGCTCAGTTAAAGTTAATTTCTGTAGATAGTGGTAAGCATGGTCGAATCCACAGGGACTGGGAGTAATTATTTCTTTTCAAGTTCACAATGACAAGGGGGGTGTTTTTGTGCAGAAGGTGACAATCAAAGAAATTCAACTAAAATCTAAAAAGCTACTAAAAATTAAATAATAATTTACTAAACACAAATGAATGATAACTAAAGTTCTAACCAAGAAATAACTTCAGCAATGGTGCACCTAATTGATCATTGAAGCAAAGGCAATCCCAATTATTTACTAATAAATAGGTTATAACTGCCAAACAAGCGATGACAGTCAACCCCTCCTTACTGTGTCGGTGATCAAGGTACGCCCGTTAATCACTGCTCTAATTGAGAAATAATCCTAGGTACGCCCGTAGAATTTAATTCCTCAATTATCTTACGTATTAGAGCAGCCCTATTTTAACCAAATAACGCACTACCAGGGTTATTTTAGATTAGCCCGCGTATTCCCCTGACACAAACCTAATCATGCCAGTTGTCACTATTTTAGAGAAATTAAACAATTACGGGTTTAATGCCCTAATTGACAATAGATTACCCAATCAACTAATTATCTGGATCCAAGACAATCAATTAATTAAATAATCACAAGCACTGCAAATAAGGAATATGCGAATACTAATAAATAAAAGAAAAAGATAAAATTAAATCGATCTCACAATTTTAGGCGACCCAAAGCATCCGTTGTCCCTTGACTAAAGTGAGGAAATTAGTTCATAATTGATTAACAAAATCCACACCAAATTGAAACAAGAGTCGCGGCCATCAACTCCCAAATTGGAAAATGCAATTCGCTCCAATCAAGAAGAGATAGCAAAGTTACAAGAGGTAGCCCTCTGTTTCCCTTCGGATGACATACGAAAAAGCAAAAGCAATTGCTAAGGGTTCAGATGAAGAAAAGTCAAAGTTTCTTTCAATTTTGCTCTTAACATCCGTAGAAGAATTCCACTACCACAAGCTAAGAAAGAAAAGTCCCTACTAGATGACGAAAAATGGAAAAGTCAAAGGAAACTAGGCTAAACTAAAGAACAGAAAAACTAAGAGGGAAGCCAGCTCCCTACTGTGCGGCGGCTCCCCCCAGGGGAAAGAAGATGTTTCACTTCAGCCCTTCGTTCCTCTTTTTAATGCCGTCTTCTGCGAATTACCAAAAAGGTCTTGTATCTCCTTGTTCCAAAAATGCCCTTGATTGCCTGCTATTTGAACTCTTTCCCGATGACTGTCAAATTGGCCTTGATTGTGATATTTTTGTTCTACTCCCTGAAATAAATATAAATTACGAAAAGCGAGTAAAATCTAATAATTAATTCACATCAGGTCAGGTAATAGGGAAAATTAATAATAAAATAAATGAATAAATTGCAACCTATCAGTAATAGTAAGTTTTTGAAATTCATAAAGAGGGTATAATTTTCACCTAGTTCACAAAAAGGGAATTGATTGCTATTTATGAATATCAAAGAATTAGGAGTTGTAACAAATTACCACCTTACTCTTCAAGGATGGAAAATGTGTACCATAGGCGGGCCCATAATGAGATGGATGATCACATGTCATGCCAGATAACCATATGGGACCTACCATTGAATTTAACTGCACCTTCCGATGATTTATTACTAATAAAAAATAGTGAAGTAGTTTGAACTTTGAAGTTATTAAAATTTTTATATATTATAAATTTCCAAAAGCACAACTCAAATTGCATAACCACATAAACATTGATAGGAATCCACACTAACTCATACATCAACACGTATTTTTTGCCTATTTATAATCTAACATAATCAATCATGTTATTTTAAAAATAATCAAATGTATGTAAATTAATGTAAAATAAACAATTTCTTAAAATCAACATATTGTCGCATAAACTTTCAGGATTAATTTTTTCTACACTGACAGTGTATACATTGTTAGCGTTGGATGAATGATAATTATACAAAATTTAAATTTGAAATTCAATTATTGCGCATGTGCCATGAATCCACCGTTGATAGTGTATGTACTGTCAGTGTGTATAAAATTTACTCAAACTTTAAGCCCATCTTTCATAATTTGCGTACTCTGAAAATTACATACATATTCATTTGGTACCAAAATCAATTCGGGGTAGGTCTAGATT
Organism: Coffea arabica; assembly: GCF_036785885.1. Lineage (NCBI taxonomy): Eukaryota > Viridiplantae > Streptophyta > Magnoliopsida > Gentianales > Rubiaceae > Coffea > Coffea arabica. Next base: position 17,961,823 of record NC_092321.1, read on the forward strand.
TTGGTCCATTATTTTTCTTCCAAACTCAGTATAGTTATGATCTAGAGCTGAAGAAATTTAGTGATTTTGGGTTTAGATTCACTAGATTGAGCCTAGTCTCACGTCTGTCAATTGATCTGATTACAAAGCGCGCAAGAAATATGGGCGTAAGCAAGCTTTGATAAGCCAAACACCCTAAAGTAATTTAGTGATTTTGGGTCTAGATCTACTAGAATAAGCCTAGCCTCATGTCTATCCATCGATGTGATTACAAAGCGCACAAGAAATACAGGTGTAAACGAGTTTTTAGAAGCCGAACACTCTAAAAGTTTATTTAATTATTTTAACAAGTTCGAAATTATATTTAAACTTGACTTGTTTATTTATTGAGTCGAACTCAAACGAGCTTTTATAAGCTAAGTACGAGTCAAGTTTGAGTAGCTTGAATTATTTATATTTAAATTTTATTTTATGATAATCGAGTTAAATTCAAGTCAAATTTGAAGTTGACAGATTACAAAATGCTATTTAAACTTGACTTGATTAGTAATTTTACAAGAAATCTTATTGAACGGAACTTGATTTGAGTATCAAATATCTTGGTTCATTTTTTAACCGCGACAAGAAACATGCATCTTTCAATGGGTCATACTCTAGTTATAGTATGTTGAAAAACAACCTTCAAAGCAAGTACACTTTATTTTTGCTCTTGCAAACACCTTCAAAGAGGAGTTGCCAGCTAGAGAAATAATATCTACCAACTGATGGATTCCAAAGGACTTGCTTGTTGGAATCTCCTCTTTCATCTGTTAATTGTTCTGGTAAGTTGCTTTCCCTCTATTTCTTTTTTGTGATATATCATATATGGTGGATTGAATTCTCACTTTCTCACAACACTGCACAACCATTACAGGGAACTTGTGATTTTGTCCCCGTTGATGGTACTAATGCAATCAGGCATCAGCGCATGGATGTCAATAATCCTCAGAGAAATAGCAAGAGAGATCATGTTGCTCACGTCCAAGAAAAGATGTCAATGCATGATCATTCTCACTCCTCATCCCACGGGATGCATCAGATGGATCCAACTACAACCGTGTTTTTCGTTTTTGATGATCTCAAGTTAGGCAAAACAATGAGTATCCTTTTCCCTGACGGAGATCCTAGTCCTTTGTCCTCTCCTTATCTCTGGCCTAGAGAACAAGCCGATCCTATCCCCTTTTCATTGGCAAAACTCCCACAAATTCTTCAACACTTTTCATTCCCTCAAGGATCTCGCAAGGCCCAAGTGATGGAAGATACACTCCGAGCATGCGAGACTAAGCCTATCAAGGGAGAATCCAAGGCTTGTGCCACATCCTACGAGTCATTGGTAGATTTTGCACGAATGATCTTGGGATTGAATACCGATATTGAAGTTTTATCAACGCATCACCTCGCAAAATCTAATGCTGCTAGATTACAGAACTATACAATCACAGAAGCTCCTGAACGAATTTCAAATCCAAAGATGGTCAGCTGTCACACCATGCCATATCCTTTCATAGTTTTCTATTGCCACTATCAGCAGGGCGATAATCGTTTATACAGGACTGTTCTATCTGGAGAGAATGGTGATAAGGTTGAAGCTATTGCAATTTGTCACATGGATACCTCTCAATGGAACCGTGATCATGTTTCCTTCCAAATGCTTGGTATCGAACCTGGCACAGCCCCTGTTTGCCATTTTTTCCCTGCAGAGAACTTTGTATTGGTTCCATCTACTTCTTCAATCTAGTAATCTAGCACTCTTATCCAAGAGCTCGGCTCAAGTGATTTCTGTATTTTCGTTGTTCAGCTCAAATCACCTTGTCTTAATGTGTGATACTGGAACCTGTTTCATTCGTGTGCCTCATGTTTGATTTCTGTATTGAATAAACCTCCGAGAGTACTAGTGCTTCTTTGGACAATCAAAGTTTTATATGCTTCAATTTCTTGGTGCATCTCGAACACTCGTGTTACTATACTGCACCCGAAAGTTTTTTCTTTCTTCTGCTAATGTATCCCCCAATGTAGAATTTCTTTTAGTTTCCAAGCGCGGAGGTTTATTGTTGGCATATTAAATTAAGTCTCAAAGATAAAAATTTCTATATTATTATTTAGCAATCTTTTAGTGAAGTTAAGATTTCAGTAATTCTGTTTGAATCAAGTTATTATGATTTTATTATTTAGGAATTAGTATTTTATTTGAAAATTTCTTATGATTGTCAGATTTATTTATCAAATTAAGTAGTTTATAAATACAGAGTCTTATTATTGTATCAGTTGAAAAAGATAAAATTTGAGAGTCTTGTTATTATGTATGATTAATAATATATTGTTGATATTTATTCCTCTTTTTTCCACACATACTTATATGGGTGTAAATTGCCTCCTCATATATATTAATTTTATCAAATATATCTCCTATATATTTTTGTTGAAATTTTTTGAGTTCTACATTTATTACGAGAGTGTGAATTGAAACTTACTTTTTTTGGGGGATGGGGAGGGCGCCCGGGGGGGTGGGGGGGAACTGATTTTCAGGATCGGGGATTAGAATGTCACGCCAAATTGTTGACGAAGTGCTTATCTCTTCCGAATTAGTAACTTCTAGTAAGTAAGTCCATTTTTCCAACAAAAAAAAAAAAGAGCTAAGGTAATAACACTCGTTGGTCACGCTTAATTGGTACGTCAACGAAAGCATGTATCATGTACATTAGAACGTTATACCACAACTAACTAAGATAATAACACTTATGTAATCGGTAACTTTATTTGTAAGAGTGGTTAGAAATTTCATAACCTTAAAAGCTTTCTATTGTTATTTTTACTACTTTTATTTCATGTTAGTAGTATAATTTACTTGTTTTATTTGTGATAGTTTAAATAATAGAAAAGTTCGAAAATCATTGGTAATTGACAATCTTACCTATGCGATCAATATTTATGTTTATTTATAATACAATTTTTGTTTTTATTTTCTTAATGTTTATCTTTTGACAGTTTGTATACCTAGGGAATTAATGAATTTCTATGATTTTCAAGTGAATTTTTCATGGTTATTTGAGTTGATTTTTTGAACAAGTTATTTAACACTTTTGCTTTTAAAATCATGATTAACTTGGTACCATAAATTGTAATTATCCAAAGGTATTGTTTCATCAATAACCATTGTGATTTAATACTAGTTCAAGAAAGTGTTATATCTAGAGATTTAACTCACTAATGTAGGGTTATACCTTTGTCAATTTGGCGTCTTGTTCCATGTAATTTTATAAAATTTAATGAATCTAAACTAGTTTCATATTATGTTAGTAGGTGTGAAAGAGTTATGTAATTTTATAAAATTTAATGAATCTAAACTAGTTTCATATTATGTTAGTAGGTGTGAAAGAGTTATAATAGGTATGGTTGGTACGTCGACGAAAGCATGTATCATGTTCATTAGAACGTTATACCATAACTAGCTAAGGTAATAACACTTATTTAATCGATAACTTCATTTGTAAGAGCAGTTAGGAATTCCATGATCTTAAAAACTTTCTATTATTATTTTTACTACTTTTATTTCATGTTAGTAGTATAATTTACTTGTTTTATTTGTTGTAGTCTAACTAATAGAAAAGTTCGAAAATCACTGGTAATTGACAATCTTCCCTATGCGATCAATATTTAATATCCCTTATACGCGATAAGTCTATTTTTGGGATTATTTTCATTTTAAACTATTATTTATTTTGACTTAAATTATATTGTGTTTGAAAAAAGAACCTTTTGAATAAAATTATAAAAATGAATATATAAGAACATGTATTAGTATGCTAGAAATTATTATAGCCAAGACTAATCTAATAAATCATGAAAATAATGATGAATTAACATGTGAGAGATAGAGAAGAATATGAGTAAGTGAGTAGGAACAATGTAATTAGTGCTTAATGGATCTAAAAATATCAAGAAGAATGTATGAAGTTAACTGATTAAGGGTAACCTTGGTATTTGATAAACACTAGTGTTTTGACCCGTGCTATGCACGGGATTATATTTCAAATCAAAATAATATTGTATATATTTATATATTATGGTACAGAATAATAAATATATATATACTAAAAATTTTAAAGAAGTGATGCTCAATATTTTGAAAAAAAAATAATGTATAATGATTTACATGATAAAAGAGTTGTTAACGCATTTAAGGAGAGGGTTAGGTTGGGTAGTAAGGTGAGAAGAGTTTTCTTAAAAAAAGTCAATTTATCAATATCTGACAAAACATATTGTGTTATACTCATATATCAATACTTATAATATAAAAAATAAATTATAACCAATTTATTTTCTTCCATTTTTAGAAAAAAAAATCTTTCTCCTATCTTGTGCCCCTATAATTGTTGAATGCATTTAGATTAGCATTTTTCATAAACTTTAACGTATATTTAAAAAAAAATCTCCGTAATATGTGTTTTTAGAATTCTCAAAATTATTAAAAATCACCATCATTTCTCTTTTCCCTTATCCGACACCTAGTCATCAGATGCCTCCAACGACTTTCATATCTTCTATCATGGTACCACTCTCTCTATTATTATTTTTTTGTCATCTCGGTCATATTCTTGCAATCCCCATTCTTCTTCTCTCCCTTTTCTGTCCATCCTTGTAACCCATATTTCTTTTTCAACCTTTCCTGCCACTTTTCAACTTCTCACCATTTTCTTCCCTCCCTCCCCCCCTATACCTAACCTCTAAATTCATATCCCTGCAACCCAATATATTTAACTTTACCTATCATAATGAAAATATAAATTTGAAAATTGATTACAATGGTTGCAATTATTAGTATCTAATAATGGGAATGAAAAACTGATAATATCTATAATATCCTCAAGTACTACAATCAATATATATATATATATATATTTAACATAGCAAATACATATTTACATATGAAGACAGCAATGAGAATACATAAATAATTAATGATATCAAAAGTTATCCTTAGTGTTTGGGTTTTGCACTCTTATTCAAATCTAATGTCAATTTTGCGCCAGATATATACAAATTAAGTAGTATTTTAGGATTGAATGTTCTATATCTTTCTCTTAAACTATAATGTTACTTTTTTAAATTTTTTTGGTAGAATTGGTGTTGTTATTATCATTATTTTTTTTTTATCAAAAATGAATATTTCAAAAAAAAAAATTTCAACGTTAAAAGGCTAGTAGTACTTTGTTTTTTATTTAGTGATTTCATAATTTGGATTTCACGAATGGTACCATTCTTGATTTTTTAAATCCACGACATTATTTCATGAATATTTTTTATTTAATTTTACTTTTACTTAGAATTACTAAGTTAAAAGATAAAATATTATCATTTACTTTTTTACTTTTACTAAGTTTGGCAATGCTTTCTTTTTATTTACCCTCCCACTAATAAACTTCAAACCAAATTCCTATATAAGTGGAGTCACTACTTTTTTAAATTAGAAAGGCATGGAAGCCACTTCTTACTTAAGAAAATATTATTTGCACTCCATATTTTATTATTTGCAATTCCACTATTTGTTTTATCATATAGTATAATTAATGAAAATTATATAACCAAAATGATTATTGAAGTGTGAATAACAAAAATGGAGTGTAAATAATCTTACTTATTTAAATTAATAAGAAAGCATGAAAAGATGTTATATTTGTTATCTTTTCTTATGGTGTTATAGAAGTTTTAATTGTTGTAGAATCATAAATACCGCAAGACAATCGGAAACGTGATGTGTTGAAGTTCAAATAGGATAACATGCATAGTAACCAACAATTTGAAATGAAATGATTTTAAAAGGTAACCAACAATTTCAAATGTGAAGAGTAGATGTGGAAGTTGAGAGAAATATATTTTATAAATTAAATTAAATGTAAAATGGTAGAAAAATGGAATTGGTAGTGGGAAGATGCGTGGAGGCTTGTTGCTAAAAATCCCTTCTCAAATTTATATAGATATAGATTTGCCTTGAAAATATCGCTAGCCCTGCTCGATTTTTCTGTTGAATCGATTAGGAAGAGATTTTATTTCCTTTTTTAATTTGGATACTATTAGTTTAGGAACCATATATTTAGTTTCCCTTTTTATTAGTTTTAGTATTTATTAGTATTCTAAAGTTCGATTTTATTTTTAACGAGCTCTGAACTTTTCTCTCGGCCATAAGGACCAGAAACCTGCACCAGTGTACGTAAGCGTTCATGGCAGCCCTTCAGCCGTCGGCTGAGGGGCAAAAACTTTCTCCTACAACAAAAAAATCCTTTTCCCAGCTCTTTTCACAGCCGGTTACATCTCCAATCCAGGTTCGACAGGCTTCAGTTTACAAGGGTGAAGCTGCGGTTGTTTTTTCCAAAGTAGATGCGGACAGACTTGCAGTGCCATTTAGATGGACATTGGTTGGCAAATTTTCTCACGGACGACCTTCCTTGGAAGATACTCGAAAGTTTTTTGCTTCTTTAAACCTCAAAGACCAAGTTTCCATTGGTTTATTGGATTATAGGCATGTTCTTATTAAGTGCTCCGCTGAAGTAGATTTCAACCGAATTTGGACTAGAGGAATTTGGCAATTGGGTAACTATCCAATGCGTGTGTTTCGATGGACCAGGGAATTTCATGTGCAAAGAGAGTCATCTCTAGTACCGGTTTGGGTAACTCTTCCGTCTCTGCCTATTCATTATTTTGATAAACACTCTTTGTTTTCCATTCTATCTCCAGTAGGAAGACCTTTGTTCCTAGATTCGGCAACTGCTGCTGGGACTCGTCCTAGTATGGCCAGGGTGTGTGTGGAGATAGATGTAGCGAAGCTTGTAGTGCCAAGAATTTGGATTGCTGTCGAAGGGGAATCTGGTTTCTGGCAACGTATTGTGCCAGAAAACATCCCTCCATATTGTTCCATTTGCTCGCGTTTAGGACACTCTCATGTGGAGTGCAAAAAGAATTTGGATAAGGTTGGGTCTTGGCAACAGCCCATGAAGATGCAGCAGGACTCACAGTTAGCTGGAAATCAGGTTATTATTCTTCAACCTGTTAATAACTCAGCTGGTAATGCGAATGAAACAACAGATACTGTGGTTTCTTCTCATGAAAAGCGTATTACTGCTACGCTGGATGGAAGGAAAAATTCCCCAGGTGCAACGGACAAGGCTTCTGGATCTGTTTTGCAAGATGATGAAGGGAACGTTCAGCAAGACTTCGGTGTTCACACTACTGTAGTTGAAGAAGAAACCCAGCCTGAATCTGCTAATGTAAATGGATACATGGAGAATGCGGCAATGCATGGGGGACAAGCGGAAATGGGAAACCAGCTGGAGGAGCACCTTGGTCTTCAAAGTGAAGGGACCCAGCCTCTTAAGCAGAAATCTTTGACTAGTGAACAAGAGCAGCTGGCCGAAATTAATGCTTTAAGCATTGAACAACAGAATCTGTCCGACAACAATGATATCGATGGAAATGAATTGCTGGCCGTCAAAAAAGATTTGCAGCACCTCTATGTTGAATTACATGGGGTAGAAGATGTATCTTCCACACAACATGGGGAAAATTTGCCTAGCTCGACTAATATTGCAGGAAATTTGTCTCCACGAATAGGGGTCCCACAAGAAAAGATGCAGGAATCGTCAATGCACGCTCTAAATATTGATCAATCCGAGGAGCTTCATTGTGATTTTCAACAAATGCGGAAGAAGGGTGTGCGGGCTCCTTTCCCATCTGACAGACAGTTACGGTCAAATATATCATCCAAAAACTCATTCCAGGTTCTTTCTCATGATTAATGGATTATTTTGGAATATTAGAGGGGTAGCTAAACTTCCTAATCTAAGAAGATTGATTAAATTAATACGGATACATCACCCTCAATTTGTTGTCATTTGTGAGCCAAAACTAGACGTATCTAAAATTGAGTCCATTCGCTTACGTCTACTTTTTGATTATGTGTTTGTTAATTGCTCAAGTGATATTTGGATATTCTACAGTAGTCCTTTTGTTTGCTCTATCGTTGGTAGTTCGGATCAGCATATTTCTCTAGATATTCAAAGTCCATTGCTTCCTAGTAAATTTGTCATGTCCTTTGTTCATGCAAAGTGTTCAGTGAAGGAGCGCAAAGTTTTATGGTGTTCATTATTACATGATAAGCCTAGTTTACTACCTTGGTGCATTGGGGGTGATTTTAACGTAATTTTGGCACCTCATGAAAAACGGGGAGGCCGTCCATTTGCTATAGCTGAGGGGGCGGATTTCATGTCTTTCATGGAGGAGGCTGAGGTCTTCGATTTAGGCTTCTCAGGAGCTAGTTTTACATGGTCTAATAATCGGCGGGGTAGAGCTCGAATTTCAAAAAGGTTGGACAGATTTTTAATCAATGGATCTCTCTAACAAAATCTCTGTGCTTCACTTGGCAAGACATCCCTCAGATCATGCACCATTGAAGATTACGTTTGCCACCCGATCGGATATTAAACCTCGGCCATTCCGCTTCTTAAATGTCTGGACTACAAAACCACAATTCCTGGAGGTGATTCGCCAGGCTTGGAATCAAGATGTAGAGGGATCTCCATTGCGCGTTTTATGCTCCAAATTATTGGCCACGAGAAGGGCTATTCAAACATGGAACAAGCAACACTTTGCGAATGTTATTGATGCTGTTCGTTATGCGGAAATGGCGGTCCATAGAGCAGAGGAGGTTGCGGATCAAGCCTATTCAGAAGAGTGTCAGATTGAACTCAATAAGGCACAGGCAGAGTTTCGGCATGCAATGTCAATTGAAGAGCAATTTTGGAGGCAAAAGGCAAGGGTTAAATGGCTTCGTCATGGAGATAGAAATTCAAGGTACTTTCATGCGGTAGTAAGGCAGAGACGTGTTCAAGGAATGATACACCGTATAAAAAAATCCAACGGCGTTTGGGTAGACACGGATGATGATATATCAACTGAGGCAACAGAATATTTCAATAATCTCTTCACAGGGTCTTTGGAGTCATATTCTGATATGCTACACCTAATTCCGCCGATGATTTCGGGAGAGGATAATAAGAGGCTGGAAGCAGTGCCTACGATCAAGGAAGTGTACGAAGTCGTCAAGTTAATGGATGGAGAAAGTGCTGCTGGTCCAGATGGTTTCACAGGAAAATTTTTTACAATTGCTTGGGAAGTTATCGGCCAAGATGTCTACAATGCGGTACTCAGTTTTTTCTGTGGGGCGGATTTGCCCCGTTTCATCACCTCTACTTCAATCGTTCTAATTCCAAAGAAGCCAAATCCTCAGGAATTTTCTCATTTTAGGCCCATCAGTCTATGTAATTTTTTCAATAAATTATTGTCCCGGATTTTGGCGGACAGGGTGGCGGTTTTATTGCCAAAAATTATTTCCCCCCAGCAGACAGGTTTTGTGAAGGGCCGCAATATAACTGAAAATTTTCTCCTAGCTCAAGAGGTGGTATCGAGTATGGGAAAAAAGAATAGAGGTGGGAATGTTTTAATAAAACTCGACATGTCCAAGGCGTATGACCGGGTGTCATGGGGTCATATTATTAATGTTCTGAGGAAGTTTGGATTCGGGGAAATATTTATTGACCTAGTATGGCGATTGCTTTCTAATGTCTGGTTCTCAATCATTATAAATGGCTCCTCCTACGGTTTCTTTAAATCTTCGAGAGGGCTTCGTCAAGGTGACCCATTATCACCTGCATTATTCATTATCGGGGCCGAGGTGTTGTCTAGAGGATTAAACAATCTCATCATGCAGTCGGGCTTCGTGGGATTCAAAGTTCCTTATGGGTGTCCTTCTATAACTCATTTGGCGTTCGCGGATGATGTTCTCATATTTGCAAATGGCTCTACCTTTTCTCTGAAGGCTATTATGCAGGTGTTAGAGGCATATCAAAGGTGTTCGGGCCAGCTGATAAATGTGCAAAAAAGCTGCTACTTGGTTCATCCATCGATGCCACTGGCGAGAAGAAGGCAAATTGAACGTATCACCAGGTTTACCTGGCACTCATTTCCGATACGTTATTTAGGGTTCCCGCTATACTTTGGAAGATGTAAATCATCATACTTTGGAGAAGTTTGTCAGTCTATTCTAGGGAGGATTTTGTCGTGGAAATCAAGATTACTTTCCTTTGGAGGCAAAATAGTTCTAATCAAACATGTGTTGGCATCAATGCCATTGCATTTGATGTCGGCTGCAGTGCTCCCGGGTAAGTTGTTCAAAACTATAGAAAAGACCTGCTTAGCCTTCCTGTGGGGGTCCTCACCCGCGGACTCGAAGTACCATTGGATACGATGGTCTCATTTGTGTTATCCAGTTGATGAGGGAGGAGTTGGATTTCGGAGACTATGGGACGTATACAAAGCTTTTTCATGCAAGCTTTGGTGGAATTTCCGAACAGGATCATCGTTGTGGGCAATGTTCTTGAAAGCAAAGTATTGCAAAAGCCTCCATCCTTGTCAGGTAGAACTCAAATCAACGGACTCGGCAATCTGGCGGAGGATGGTCAACGTCAGTCGACAAGTGGAGCTCTCAATGTTATGGGACGGGTCGTGTCACTTTTGGTACGACAATTGGTTGGGAAGTGGTGCGTTGTTCCTACAAGCACAAGTTATCCCAAATTTGACTTTCCGCAATTTCGTCATCAATGGTCACTGGGATTTGAATTCCTTAGGTCTTACAATACCAAAGGAGAAAATGGCCTCCATTGTGAAACACATACCACCGGAAGAAGGGAGTGAAGTTGAAGTCATTTGGATGCCCACCACATCTGGTAGATTCTCTCTACAATCGGCTTTCGAAGACATCAGGCAGGCCCGCAACAAGTCCATGGTTTTTGCTTCGATTTGGCATCCTCGGATTCCTTGGAAAGTCTCATTCTTCATGTTGCGACTACTTCTAGGAAGACTACCGCTACCAGATAGGTTATGTAAACTTGGTTTTTATTTACCGTCAAAGTGCTTGTGTTGTTCTTCGGCATCTGCAGAGTCTATCGAGCATTTATTTGCCAATGGACAAATAGCATCGGAAGTTTGGAACTATTTTCGAGGTTTATGTGGATTTAGCTGTTCAGGGTCTTCTCTACGGTCCTGCATAGTAGGGTGGTGGTTGCGGTTACATGATACTGAGACACGACAGCTTATTGACCGCATTCTACCTAATATAGTTTGCTGGCAGATTTGGAAGGCAAGGAATAAAGCAATGTTTGAGGGTGTCCAGATGCGATCGTCTGTTATTTGTCATCTCATTTTCTCGGAAATTCAATCCATCGTCGGAATCCACTTCAAACAAATTTTTCGATTCCAATCTTTTTGTCATTTGTATGATCGATCGAATGTGTCTGTCGGTACGGTTGCATACAAATTTGTTCGATGGGAGACAAAAGAGATAGGACGGCTCATACTTAATACGGATGGATGTTCTAAGGGTAATCCAGGAGTGGGTGGAGGTGGAGGAGTTCTTCGGGATCCAACTGGTTCACCACTGATTGCTTTTTCGGCTTATTTTGGAGAAACTACATCTCTCCGTGCAGAAGCTTGGGCTCTCCTTATCGGTCTTCAAACGTGTAAACATAGGGGATTCGAAAATATAAGTGTGCAATCAGATTCGCTACTCTTAGTTGGGATCATTCAACGAAGTACTCAATGTCCGTGGCAGATTCGAAGGGAGATCAGGCAGATTTGGAAGCTCCTGCAGGAACCTATTCATTTTTCACACTGCTATCGAGAGGCTAACACAGTTGCTGATGCGTTGTCTAATGTGGGCGTTTCTCACCCACATCAAAAGGTCAAGGTATATGACAGCTTTACTATGTTCCCAAGGGAAGCTCGTGGGGCAATTCGCCTTGACAAATTAGGTTTACCGTCAATTCGGAAAATAAGACGTATGTAACACGCATTTATGCTTTGTAATTTTATCTCATCAATAAAATAAAAAGTTGATAAAAAAAAAATAGTATTCTATTAAAAAGAGGATTCTTATCCTTTGTGTAATGGGGAATTACGCGAGTACTAGTACGAAGGATTGGTGATATGTTTCTGGGGATACGGCCGTGAAGAAACGAAAACAGCCAGAAAGAACGACGCGCTAATCTTTGGCTATTCTTTTGTTCGTTAGTTAGAAAAATTTTGTAACTTTTCTTCTTTTTCTCTTCAACCACAAGCCCTGGTCGTACTTTTGGCTGCAGATCAACCATGAAAAGTGAATAAATTCCTGCTCTAGGCAAAGAATAATCAAAGTTCTGATTTATTGATTACTATGGGATCTAATTTGATTTTATTTGCTTTATTCAGTTATAAATATTTATATATTCCCTATTCATTCATGAGAATGATTATTTTATACAATTAAATAACTGATCACTATTTACTAGTTAGAATAATCTACTACCATCTAAAACATCAAATTCATAATTTTTTGGTAAGTTTAGTATTTGTGGTGAGTGAGATAATTTAATTATAATAGAAACCTTTGAATTTATGTCACGCAAGTATACAATGTATGTAAATGAACCAAACTTATATGTTTGTTAGATAAAATTGGTAGCTTTTCTAATAATTTATGGTAGCTTTTCTAATAATATGTTTGTTAGATAGAACTGATTGCTTTTTTCACAATATCTTGATTAATTTATTGACATTTTATAAATAAAAAAAAAAATCACGCAGTCCCTGAGAATATGACGCTGCTTGTCACTACATTTGAGTTTGTATTTTTGGAATAGGAATTTCTTGTTTTTTTTTTTTGGTTTGACACCCACCATAAATCTTCAAGCATTTGGAGTTTTTGGAAAGCACTTGGGGAAAAACAAAAATAAAGCCCCTGAAGGGTGAGTAATTTTTTTTTTTTTTTTTTTTTGCCAACAACGATACATTGTACTCCCTCCGTCTCACTTTGATAGTTCTGTTTCTTTTTTCACACAGTTTAAGAAAAAGTAGTTAACTTTGTTAGAAAAGTAAATTTAGATTACTATTTTCCTAAAATACCCTCACATTAAATATGGTACAATTTTATGAGAACTTGAATTGATGGTTAAAAAAGAATCAACTCTCATTAAATGGGATAGGTTTATAGTAACAACTACTTACATTGAATAAGGGTATTTTAGAAAAATTAAAATATAACTACATTGTTCAATTGAAAAGTGGACTACAATTTGAGACAAATGAAAAAGAAATATAGAACTATTAAAATGAAATAAAGGGAGTATAATTTATTCTATCATAATCTAGGAGAGGGAGAGCCTAAGGAAACTTGTGCCTTGAGGGAGCCCGAAGGATGAGTAATGCAGGACAATGGTTTCTGCATATGGATTCATGCAGTTTTCTTCTGATCAGAGGCGACAGAGGGAAATCTTATCCTCATCTCACACGATAATGGTACCATATTTAATTGAAAATCATAAGTCAGAACTTACGGATTTCTGGGGTTGCACAATCTTCGAGTGAAGGAATTGAGCACCACGGATCTTCACGCTAGATTGCATTCTTAATTAGTAAAGTTGATTGACCGGACCATTCTTGTCCATCAACGGAATTTTGGGACCAGTCCGTACTGAACTGAATTATTGTACTGCAACAGACTGCGTTAGTGTGTCATTGTCGGTGGAGCTCCAACATTAAAGCAGTACGGTAGTGGTGGTTGAATTAATTAATGAGCACAATGGAAATGTACAATTAATTGCACTAGCCAGGGGTAGATGATTAGAAAAAGGTGACCCGGCAAATAACTATGCATCAATAAATGCTGAAAGGAAAAAACAAGAGAAATTGGCAGGTTGGAAATATATAATAAAGTTATATTTTTGTACTTATCCATTTTCCTATTCTCTATTTTACTTGACTAAGTAAACAAGCGAGTTTATTTTACTCGCTCTCACATTGATCACGCGCTATCTCTCTTATATCTCTCCTCTAATAGCCTTGCATCGTTGTTTTTTTCCATTGTGGACAAACTGTTGTTAACTAATTCCTCCCTCATCCTTACTCTCTCATCCTTTTATGAATTGATCATAATCTTTTTAATGTCAAATTTTAAATACAAAACCATCTAATCATGTAAGTCGTATTTTTTATGCTTATTTATAAGTTTTATCGCTTTTCCTTACTATTTGTCAAAGATGCAATTTGCAAGTAGTGAAGAATGTTCTCCAACAAAAGAATAAAATAATACATGAAGAAATTTTGTTCATTTTTTTTGCAAGATTTTTTTTTTTTAATTTTATCAATCTATCATAATATTTTCCATATGAAATCGTATCATAATCTTCACGTAAGTCCTATTTTTTCATGCTTAATTATAAGATTGATTCCTTTTCCTTTTTATTTGTCAAGGATGCACTCTGCAGTTACATCAAGAATGTTTTTCAACAAAAGAAAAAAGAAGGTACATCAAGAAGGTTTATTCACTATTTTTTGCATAATTATTTAGAAAGTCTTAGCAACGGATTTGTGTTTAGATCAATTTTAGGCCATTTGTGTTGTTTCCATAGATTTGTGCTAAACTGAGATATTTTGAGATACAAAGTTTTTAAGGTTGGTCCGTGGCAGTATCCTGTGGTTTGCGAACTTCCGCCAAACCAAGAATGAAGAAGAACCGAAGAACATGATACTTCATTGTTGCCTGAACAAAATGTGCCAAGTTGTTACCTTTCAGTAGATGAAAATCGAGGACTGGGTAAGGGAGTTTGAAGATGGGTGTACAAGTGAAAAGTCTCGAATTCAAACTCTCTCAATTACACTAAATAACAAAATTAAAAACAATCATTTGCAAGTCCTATTTTGATTGCTATTTTAGAAGTTTTTATAAATTAATATATTATAATATTTTGATGTATGTGAAGTAAAAAAATAATTAAAAAATATGATTTCTTATGTAAAAAAAATTCATCAATAATTGGTCTGACGGGGGGAGTTCCAATACTATGCCTACTGACTCAGCATGGCAAGGAGAGTTCTATGAAAACCCTTTGTAAACAGCGGCCCTAGCTTCTCACTTTTCAACCCATGCCCTTGATGAACCTCTCCAACTGACTCATGTTTGCATAATTCACTCATGGTTGTCCGCCTGCTTAATTTTTATAACGATGGCTTCTTGGCATTGATTCCTCAACAACCGTTTGTTTCTTCTAAGCTCTGAGTCGGCTGGTACTATTTCTGTATAAAACAATTTGTTATGCACAATAATGGTTTCTGCATATGGATTCATGCATTTTTCTTCTGATCAGAGGCGACAGAGGGAAATCTCATCCCCACTCACCGGATCGACACCTATTCAAATCTTATCCTCATGTCACACGATAATGGTACCATATTTAATTGAAAATCATAAGTCAGAACTTTCTGGATTTCTCGGGTTGCACAATCTTCGAGTAAAGGTATTGAGCCCCGCAGATCTTCTTGGATTCTTTTTCTTCTTCCAGTAGCAACGTTGATTGACAGGACCATTCTTGTCCTTTAACGGAATTTTGGGACCAGTCCGTTCTGGACTGAATTATTGTACTTACACAGAATGCGTTAGTGTGTCATTGTCGGTGGAGCTCCAACATTAAAGAAGTACCGTAGCGGTAGTTGAATTAATTAATGAGCACAATGGAAATGTACAATTAATTACACCAGCCAGGCGTAGATGATTAGAAAAAAGTGACCCGGCAAATAACTATGCATCAATAATTGCTGAAAGAACAAAAAACAAGAGAAATTTGCAGGTTGAAATTAGATAATAAATATAAATATAGTACTAAATACTCCCTCCGTCCCACTTTGATAGTCCTGTTTTCCTTTTTTTTTTGTCCCAAATTGTAATCCATTTTTTAATTGAATAATGTAGTTTAATTTTATTTTTTCTAAAATACCTTTATTCAATGTAAGTTGTTGTTATTATAAACTTACCATATTTAATGCATTTAGATTTTCCAAACTTATTTATATGAGGAGGGAAACAAACTATATGTCATCATTGGCTACAAACCATGAGTGAAAATTTTCAAAACCATCCATATTCCCACAATTTTTTTAATGAAACTCCAACAAAGGAAATATGATTTCAAGTTCCCATAAAGTTGTACTCTAATTAATGTGAGGGTATTTTAGGAAAATAGCTAACTAAATTGATTGTTTCAACAAAGTTAACTACTTTTTTTTAAACTGTGTGAAAAAAATTAGAACTATCTAAGTGGGACAGAGAGAGTATTAAACATAATTAATTCGTCATTTATATTTGAATTATTGAGTTTTTTTTTACATTTTTTTTACCTCTCGCTTATACTCCCTTTCCCCCACCACTCAACCCATCCCTCCTCCCTATTTGAATTATTGAGTATTTGAGTATATAACCTTAACTTGCAAGCATATGCTAAAAGTACATGTTTAATATGTGAATTTGTCTTCACTAATTACTAATTTTGTTTAAGCATAGCGAACCAATATAACACAAAAAAAAAAAAAACTAAGACAATGCATATGAATTACATGTCAACATATTAGTGTATTAACTTTCATTATTGAAAGCAATCAAGTCATTTGGGTACAGGTGAGAGGGATGGGTAGGGGAGTTTGGAGATAAGATGTACAAGTGAGAAGTCTCGAATTCAAACTCTCCCAATTATACTAAATTAAAAAAATTAAAAACAGTCATTTGCAAGCCTCGTTTTGATTGCTATTTTAGGAATTTTTATAGATTAATATACTGTAGTATTTTGATGTGTGTGAGGTAAACAAATAATTAAAAAATATGATTTTTTATGTAAAAAAAATTCATCAATTATTGGTCTGACAGGAGGAAGTTCCAAAACTATGCCTGCTGACTCGGCCAGACAGGGAGAGTTTTTTTTTTTTTTTTTCGCAAAGTGAGACATAGCAAAAAAAGCCTGACAGCTTTTATTTTTTGCAAAAAAATATATTTATAATATAAATAAAATATTATTTTAAAAAATTTAGCTATTCAAACACTCTTGAGTACACTTTGATTTATTAACTCTATGGTTGTCCCCCTGCTTAATTTTTATAACGATGGCTTCTTGGTATTGATTCCTCAACAACCGTTTATTTCTTCTAAGCTCTGAGTCGGCTGGCAGTATTTCTGTATAAAACAATTTATTATGCACGATAATGGTTTCTGCATATGGATTCATACATTTTTCTTCTAATCAGAGGCGACAGAGGGAAATCTCATCCTCACTCACCGGATCGACACCTATTCAAATCTTATCCTCATCTCACACGATAATGGTACCATATTTAATTGAAAAGGTGACCCGGCAAATAACTATGCATCAATAAATGCTGAA
Source organism: Coffea arabica (assembly GCF_036785885.1). Classification (NCBI taxonomy): domain Eukaryota; kingdom Viridiplantae; phylum Streptophyta; class Magnoliopsida; order Gentianales; family Rubiaceae; genus Coffea; species Coffea arabica. The sequence goes on from NC_092321.1 coordinate 17,979,129, forward strand.
AGGCCAAAACAAGAGAAATTGGCATGTTGGAATCATATACATATATATATGTAATAAAATTATATTCTCATACTTACCCATTTTCCTATTGTCTATCTTACTTGGCTAAATAAACAAGCGAGTGTTATGAAACAACTAAAATGTGGATGTCCCTTTGTATTTTCAAGAGAATTAATTCATGATTTATGACTATATTATGTATAGAAGTTACAATCCATAAATCTATTCATGTAGTGGAGAAACCGTTTCATAGGTTTTTTCATATTCTTGTAGTAGTAGGTGTTTAATAGAATTGATGTACCTTTAATCTTGTAATACCTATATATAGAGGAACATTGACACCCTTTGGGTAGACTTTTGTATCTTATTGGAATATAAGAATATTACTCTCCATTTTTTCTACTTCTTTCTCCAATATTTCACTTGATATTATAGTAACTTATTTTATTAGTTTTATAACACGTTATCAGTACGAAGTCTCTACTTTTGAGCAAAAGGTGAAAACAGAGGCTCTACCTTGAACAAAGGTGAAGCACAAGATTTTGTCGAAATTCTGCCCATATTTCTTCAAGAAAATTCTGAGGTAAATTTCTAACTCAAAAACTTATTTCAATTTCTTATGGCTAATCTTACAAAACAAGCGTTCGTACCTCTTGATATTTCTGAAAAAAATTATTTATCATGGATATTAGATGTTGAAATTCATCTTGAGGCAATGGGTCTTGGTAATACTATTGTGGAAAAAAATGAATTCTCAAACCAAGACCGTGGCAAAGCTATGATTTTCCTTCGTCATCATTTAGATGAAGGATTAAAAATAGAATATCTTACTGTTAAAGATCCTCTTGTCCTTTGGCGAGATTTGAAAGAAAGTCGACCACCTGAAGTTGGTCGTTCTTCCAAAAGCCCGATATGATTGGCTTCACTTATGGCTGCAAGATTTTAAATCTGTTAACGAATATAATTCAGTCATGTTCAGAATCACTTCTCAATTATCATTATGTGGCGAAAAAGTCACTGATGAAGATATGTTAGAGAAAATATTTTCTACTTTTCATGTCTCTAACATGCTCCTGTAGCAGCAATATCGAGAGAAGGGATTTAAAAAATATTCTGAACTTATCGCATGTTTTCTCTTGGCTGAACAAAACAATGAATTATTGCTGAAAAATCATGAGTCCCGACCAACTGGTGCAAGTCCATTCCCTGAAGCGAATGCGACCTAATTTCAAAATTCTGGTCGAGGTCGTGGACGTGGCCGTGGACGTGATCGTAGTAAATTTGTGCCCCGTGAAAATTTTAACCGTGGCAAACAACAAAATGTTTCGCAAAAAAGTGAAAATAACTATGATCAGAAAAATGGAGAAAAGAAAGTTTATGAAGAAAAATGCTACCGGTGTGGTATGGAAGATCATTGGTCCCGTACCTGTCGTACGGTTGAGCATCTTGTTGACCTCTATCAAGCATCATTGAAAAAGAAAGACAAAGATGTTGAGACAAATTTTATTGATCAAAAGAATATTTATGATGATGGCGATGATGCTGATATGACACACCTCGATGTAGTTGATTTTTTTGAGCATTCTGAAGATGTCAACAAATATCCCATGATTATTTAGATATTTTTATGATGCTTTATATCTTTTATGTAATTTCCTTTCCATTGAATATTTATTTTCCATCTTTATTAATATTTATTTTTGTTTGAAATTTTCTTCCTGAAGAAGAAATGGATGTCAAATATTTGGAATTAAATAATGGTGATGATGATATTTGTCTCATTGATAGTGTTACTACGCACACCATATTAAAAAATAAAAAATATTTTTCTTGTTTGAAAATGGGAGAGACGAACGTTAATACCATTAGTGGTAGTGCAAAATTGATTGAAGGCTCCGGAAGAGCCACTATATTTTTTCCTGAATGGACTAAAATTATTGTAAATAATGCACTATTCTCTCCCAAGTCTCGAAAAAACTTATTGAGTTTTAAAGATATCCGCGAAAATGGATATCATATCGAGACAATGACTGAGACAAACGGTGAATTTTTATTAATCACAAGTATCATTTCTGGGAAAAAATGCGTAGTAGAAAAATTATCTTCTTTTTCTTCTGGGTTATATTATGCACAAATTAGTGCAATTGAAATTCATCACCTAGTAGACCAGAAGTCTACTCTTCCTAATGATTTTATGGTTTGGCATGATCGTCTCGGACATCCCAAATCTATAATGATGAGACGAATAATTGAGAATTCACATGTCCACTCATTGAAAAATCAAAAAGTATTAAAACCAATGAATTCTCTTGTGTTGCTTGTTATCAAGGGAAATTAATTTTTAGACCATCACAAGTTAAAGTTGGGACTGAATCCCTTGCATTTCTAGAACGAATTCATGGTGATATATGTGGGCCTGTAGATCCACCATGTGGACCATTTCGATATTTTATGGTGCTAATTGATGCATCAACTAGATGGTCACATGTATGTTTATTATCTACTCGTAACTTGGCATTTGCGAGATTGCTTGCTCAAATAATTAAATTGCGAGCACAATTTCCAGATTATCCAATAAAGAAAATTCGTCTAGATAATGCTGGTGAATATTCGTCACATGCTTTTGACGATTGTTGGGATATCAAGTGTGAATCAATATCCCACATCGAAAAGAGATGAGTAGAATGAGGAACATATAAATGGGAATGATCCATAGACCCAATGCCTTAAGGTTTTGGGTTGGATGTGGTGTCAAACCCATGGTTGTGGTTCCCATTCTAACTCATGGTTAAATTCTCCCCGAGTTTGGCTCTCTCAGAACCCAACAAGTGGTATCAGAGCTCCGTTGGGGTTTTGGTTAATTATTTGAAATTGAGTGGGTGGTGGTATACCATGGGGTTTGGAACTATACAGTTTCCAATTCAACCGTTTAATGGAACTACAAGTTTTACTCTTTAGCAAAGAAGAGTGAAGGATGTTTTAGTTCAACAAGGTTTGGCAAAAGCGTTGAATGGAAAGAACAAGAAGCCAGAGAGCATGAATGATGATGAGTTTGAGGAGTTGGACGCAAGGTGTGCGAGCACGATTCGGCTCTATGTGGCGGACAACATCATAAATAATGTGATAGATGAGGAAGATTCTGCAGCAGACCTCTGGAAAAAATTGAAAAAACTTTATCTGGCTAAAAGCTTATCCAATAAGTTGCATCTAAAGCGGCAACTTTATGCACTAAAGATGGTGGAGGGTGGCAGTCTCATGGATCACATGAATTCGTTCAATGGAATTTTGGATCAACTCCAAAAGGTTGGCGTGGATATTGAGGAAGAAGATAAGGCCCTTTTATTTCTTACCTCAGTCTCTGATTCTTACGAAAGTGTCGTGACGACCCTATTATATGGGAAGGACACTTTAGAGTTCGAGAATGTGTAGTTTTCTTTGTTGGATCATGAAAAACAAAGGAAGGCAAACCAAGATGTGACACAAGAAGCTGCTTTAATTGCTCGAGGTGAGAATAAAAGAGGAAAACCATTTGGCGGTGAATCTAAGGCAGGTGGTTCAAAGGCCAAGAGAACGGGTGGAATCCAGTGTTTTGGTTGTCATGAGTTTGGCCATATCAAAAGATATTGCCCTCATCGAAAGAAAAATGATGAGAATGACTATAATAATGTTGCTGGATATGCATCGGGTGGAGATATTCTCACAATCTCCAAAGGTAATAATACTTCTTCTCGTGATGGTTGGATTTTAGATTCTGGATGTGTTTCACATGTTTGCTCCAGGTTAGATTATTTTAATACTCTTCAAAGAAAGAAGGCAGGTTTTATGTCATTGGGTGATGGATCTACTTGTCAAGTCAAAGGTGTTGGAGTGGTAAAAATAAAAATGTTGAATTGAGAGATTCGTTCTTTGGGTGGTGTGGCTTATGTCCCAAAGTTACGAAGGAATCTAATTTCTTTGAGTCAGTTAGATTCCGAGGATTACCATTTTTTCGCTGCAGGTGGAGTCTTGAAAATCACATATGGCGAGACGGTCTTGTTGATGGGGAAGAAGTATGGTAATTTGTACCATTTGAATACCTCAATGGATTGGGAGCAGAAGGGGATCCAAGAATGCTCTCAAATTACAAATGATGGTGAGAGTAAAAAACCTGCTATGGGAGAGAGTGAATTGAGGCCCCTCTCGCGAGTCAACTAGATGTTGGACTCGATTAGCTACACACGTTCATTTGCCGATTGAATCAATTGAAAACAAGACCGTATTGATTCAAGTGTGTAGCTAGGCACCAAGGGACTTGGTGGGAAAAGGCAAATGGAGTTTTTTTTTGGATGATTTGCTGTGTTTGCTAAAAGAAATTTTCGCCAAGGTGGAGATTTGTTAGGAAATTGGCTTAATTTCTTTTAGGTAGAATTCTTATTTGGTGTGGAAAGTAACTAGTTTCCTACTTAGATTTTAGTTACTTGAAGTAGTAGTCAAGTAAAGTCCTATTTGGTTTAGAATTAGATGTTATTTCCTACTCTATATGAGTTTAGGAATTAGTATTGGTTTCTAATTGTTATTTGGTTTTTTGGCCAAGTAATGTTCTCTATAAATAGGTAGATTGGCATACTACAAATATACAAGAAAGGAGTGAGAGAGTTCTTAGTGGGTGAGAGGGTTATACAAGAGTTGGGGGCTTGGGAATCAAGTTGTAATCTTGTGGTGTTTTTTCTCATAGTAAGAACAAGTTTTTCTCTCCGTGGATGTAGGCTTGGTGATTAAGCCGAACCACGTTAATTCTTGTGCATTGCTCATCGTTCGTGCTAGATATCGTTTTTCTATTAAATTGTTGGTCTTTTTCTTTTTCAAATAATTGGCCTGATACCCTAACAAGTGGTATCAGAGCCGATGGTTCGGCTGGGCAGTGACTCCAGGATAAAAAACCAGTGGGAGTGGTAAGGCGTGGCTTGGATAAGAGTGGGAAAAAAAATCATGCAGACCTGCAGTGAGGCATGGGCATGTGGGCTCTTGAGCAAGAATCGTACACTCCAGATTAAAGTGGGTTTGATGGAGTGGATGGGCTAGGGAGAGAGGTCCGATGTGGAAGAGATTCACAATTGAGGGGGAAATTGTTGGGATATCAAGTGTGAATCAATATCCCACATCGAAAAGAGATGAGTAGAATGAGGAACATATAAGTGGGAATGATCCATAGACCCAATGCCTTAAGGTTTTGGGTTGGATGTGGTGTCAAACCCATGGTTGTGGTTCCCATTCTAACTCATGATTAAATTCTCCCCGAGTTTGGCTATCTCAGAGCCCAACAACGATTATTGTATGTCCATTGGAATAACTATTGAATATCCTGTAGCTTATGTTCACACACAAAATGGTCTAGCCGAATCACTTATTAAACGGTTACAATTACTTGCTAGACCATTGTTGATGAGGTCTAAACTTCCTTCATCTGCTTGGGGACATGCCATTTTACATGCAACAACACTTGTGAGAATTAGGCCGACAAGTTATCATACTTATTCTCCCCTACAATTAACTTTTGGTTATGAGCCCAATATTTCTCATTTACGAATATTTGGTTGTGCTGTATATGTTCCAATTGCACCGCCCCAACGTAGTAAATTGGGCCCCCAAAGAAGATTGGGGATATATGTCAGATATGAATCACCTTCAATCATTAAGTATATGGAACCATTAACAGGTGATTTATTTACTGCGAGATTTGCAGATTGCCATTTTGATGAATCACATTTTTCGACATTAGGGGGAGATAAAAATCAACCTAAAAAGGAAATTACTTGGAAAAAATCGTTGAATTTCCTTGATTCTCGTACTAAAGAATGTGAACTAGAAGTTCAATGGATTATACATTTTCAAAAAATTGCAAATCAATTACCGGATGCATTTAATGACTCCAGAAGAGTTACTAAATCACATATTCCTACTGAAAATGCTCCGATTAAAATTGATGTCCCTGAAGGACAAATTACAAGTGCTAATGAGTCTAAAGCACGCTTGAAGCGTGGGAGACCTCTTGGTTCCAAAGATAAAAATTCTCGAAAGAAAAGAGGAGTAGATGAATCAACAATTAGTGACAAAATTCAACCTTCTGAAGAGGTCGCTCCTAAAGAGCCAATTCTTGAAGAGAATGAAATTATAGAAAATTCAATAAATTTTGTCACTTCAAGAAAAAGTTGGAACCGAAAAGAAATAATTATTGATAGTATTTTCGCATATAATGTAGCACTTGATATTATGTCAGCAGACGAGGATCATGAGCCTAAATCGGTTGATGAATGTCGAGGTAGAAATGATTGGCCAAAATAGAAAGATACGATCCAATCTGAATTAGACTTACTGGTTAAAAGAAAAGTTTTTTGACCTGTAGTCCAAACACCTAAAGGTGTAAAGCCAGTAGGATATAAATGGGTATTTGTGAGAAAAAGAAATGAGAAAAATGAAATTGTGAGGTATAAAGTAAGACTTATAGCCCAAGAATTTTCACAAAGGTTTGGATTTGATTATGATGAAATATATTCACCTGTAATAGATGCTATCACATTTAGATATCTTGTGAGTTTTGCAGTACATGAAAATCTAGATATGCGTCTAATGGACGTTGTTACTGCATATTTATATGAAAATCTTGAAAATGATATTTATATGAGAATCCCCGAAGGGTTTAACATGCCTGAAGCATGCAAATCAAATTTTAAAGATATCTATTCTATTAAATTACAAAAGTCTTTGTATGGGCTCAAACAATCTGGACGTATGTGGTATAACCGCCTCAATGAATGTTTAACTAAATAATGTTATACAAATGATCCAATATGTCCATGTGTTTTTATCAAGAAAAATGGATCAAATTTTGTGATAATTGCTGTATATGTTGATGATCTAAATTTGATTGGAACTCCTGAAGAGATTCAAAATAGTGTTGAATATTTGAAGAAAGAATTTGAAATCAAAGATTTTGGAAAGACAAAATTCTGCCTTGGTTTACAAATTGAGCATTTGAAAGGTGAAATTTTTGTCCACCAAACTGCTTATACCTAGAAGGTATTAAAGCGATTTTATATGGATAAAGCACATACATTAAGCACCCCAATGATCGTCAGATCATTAGATTCTAATAAGGATCCTTTTAAACCACGAGAGGAAAATGAAGAGATACTTGCTCCTGAAGTACCATATCTCAGTGTAATTGGTGCACTAATGTATCTTACTAATTGTACAAGACCTGATATATCATTTGCAGTGAATTTATTAGCAAGATTTAGTTCCTCACCCACAAGACGACGTTGGAATGGTATTAAACATATTTTTCGCTATTTCCAAGGAACAATTGATTTTGGTTTACTTTATTCAAATAAATCCAAATCTGAATTGGTTGGTTATGCTGATGCTGGGTATTTATCTGACCCGCATAAAGCAAGATCTCAGACTGGCTATCTATTTACATATGGAGGTACAACCATTTCTTGGCGATCTACAAAACAATCATTAGCCGCCACTTCATCGAATCATGCTAAAATAATAGCAATTCATGAACCCAGTCGAGAATGTGTTTGGTTAAGATCAATGACCCACTATATTCGAAAGAGTTGTAGGTTATCCTCCGAAAAAGAAAATCCTCCAACTATATTATATGAAAATAATGCAGCTTGTATAGCCCAATTGAAAGGATGATATATTAAAGGAGATAGGACAAAGCATATTTCACCAAAATTCTTTTTTACTCATGATTTGCAAAAGAATGGTGAAATTGATGTGCAACAAATCTGATCAGATAATAATTTGACGGATTTATTTACCAAGGCATTGCCAACTGCAACATTTGAGAAATTGGTGAAGAGTATTGGAATGCGACGATTAAAAGATCTCAAATGATGTTTGCATTAGGGGGAGAAATTAATACACAAAAATAGTGTACTCTTTTTCCTTCACTTGGGTTTTTGTCCCGATGGGTTTTTCTCTAGTAAGATTTTAACGAAGCATATTCTTTGTATAATGGACATCCAAGGAGGAGTATTATGAAACAACTAAAATGTGGATGTCCTTTTGTATTCCCAAGAGGATTAATTCATGATTTATGGTTATATTATGTGTAGAAGTTATAATCCATAAATCTATTCATGTAGTGGAGAAACCGTTTCATAGGTTTCTTCATATTCTTGTAGTAGTGGGTATTTAATAGAATTGATGTACCTTTAATCTTGTAGTACCTATATATAGAGGTACATTGGCACCCTTTGGATAGACTTTTGTATCTTATTAGAATATAAGAATATCACTCTCCATTTTCTCTACTTCTTTCTCCAATATTTCACTTGATATTATAGGAGCTTATTTTATTAGTTTTATAACAGCGAGTTTATTTTACTCACTCTCACATTGATCACGCGCTATCTCTCTCATATCTCTCCTCCAATAGCCTAGCATCGTTGTTTTTTCCCATTGTGGACAAACTTTTGTTAGCTAATTCCTCCCTCACCCTTACTCTCTCATCCTTTTATGAATCGATCATAATCTTTTTCATGTCAGATTTTAAATACAAAATCATCTTATCATGTAAGTCGTATTTTTTATGCTTATTTATGAGTTTATCTCTTTCCCTTACTATTTGTCAAGGATGCAATTTGCAGGCATGTGAAGAATGTTTTCCAACAAAAGAATAAAATAATACATGAAGAAATTTTGTTCATTGTTTTCTGGAAGATTTTTTTTAATTTTATCAATCTATCATAATATTTTCCGTATGAAATCGTATCATAATCTTCACGTAAGTCCTATTTTTTCATATTTAATTATAAGATTGATTCTTTGTCCTTTTTATTTGTCAAGGATGCACTCTGCAGTTACATCAAGAATGTTTTTCAACGAAAGAAAAAAAAGGTACATCAAGAAGGTTTATTCACTATTTTTTCCATAATTATTTAGACAGTCTTAGCAACGGATTTGTGTTTAGATCAATTTTAGGCCATTTGTGTTGTTTCCAAAGATTTGTGCTAAACTAAGATATTTTGAGATACAAAGTTTTTAAAGATGGTCTGTGGCAGTATCCTATGATTTGTGAACTTCAGCCAAACCAAGAATGAAGAAGAACAGAAGAACATGATACTTCATTGTTGCGTAAACAAAATATGCCAAGTTATTACCTTCAGTAAATGAAAATCGAGCAGTACATAAATTAAAAGTAGAATTAAAAATTATTTACTTTCGGAAATGTTGAAGTTAGTCACATTCTCTAAGTTAAATTATGAATTTTTTTGGTATTTTTAATTATTATTAAATCAAAGCTAATATTGTTTCTACAAAAAGGATATGTAGTAGTGCTGCAAGAAGGTAAGAATTGAAGGTTAAGAGAGATGCTTTTCTGTAGTAACGTAAATTGTTGGTGGATAAATAATTGTGGGGACTGACGATACTAATCCTGGATGCAGAAGTACCTATAACATTGCAGATTAAGTGCTAGAAATTTTAAAAATTTATAAAATACAAGTGTCAAAACTTTAGAAAACTGATAGATGTACAAGTTACTTAAGTTAGTTTTCTGTGTTGTTTGTGGATTTAGCTGCTAGCGTGCTGCCAAGTCAGATTCAGAATCCTTAAGATTTTGGACTTTAAATTGAGATTAGTTTTCTTCGGTTAATATATAGCAAATAAAAACACATTAGTTTAAATGCTTAAACATGGATTACTTTGTGTAAGAAGTATAAAACGTATGCCTGAAACATGGATTAGTTTGTGCAAGAAGTATAAAACGTATGCCTGAATCATATGGACGACTTTTTCCTTTTCAAAGAAAATTCAATTTTATGGGTTTCAAAGAGAGTAACAACTGCTAAGGGGTATCTAATTGTGTAGAAAAAGTAAATTACTAAAGATATATGTGCACTTGAGCAATTTGCTAAAGTTCGGTAAAGTACTTATCCAAAGATATATGTGCATGCAAGAATCATTGAGGATCAGTATCTTTAATCCATTAATGAATACACCATTTCCTAAAAATTCCTGAGCATTTGGAGTTGGAAGCATTTGATTAGAAGTCTATTTCTTTCCCTTTGGAAATTGCATAATTCTCCTAGAATTAGACCATTCGACCCAAACATGATTTCATAAAATAAAGAATCTTAACACATCCTTGAATTATGAACTAAATTGACTTTGATAGTTTAAGCAGATCAAGAAAGATAAAACTAATTTTTATTACCACTTATCTCTTTATATCCTTGTCTCTGTATCTGTGAATCCTTATCAAGATACAAAATTATTAATGACAATTTAATACCAAATTTAAAATTTTCCATTTTATTAAGAGAGGCTTATATATGTGTGTGTGTGTATAGTTGTAACGAAATCAGCCATGAATTAACTATTTTTAATCAATTTAATTTAAATATTTGACTTACACTTAGTATATTAAATTTTATAAAATAATAATTTGTAAGGATCGAAAACAACCAATCGAAAAGCCAATCGATAAGCAATTAAAAGATCGCAATATAACAATAAGTAAATAAAATGGAAAGAATTGCAAACCAATTAACTACACAGCTCCTCTTGAACTTGTAGATTAATTCAAATAAGCTTCTTCAAATTGATGAATTACAATCACTCTTGTGTACAAAGGAAGGTTCACCTCCTCCTTGCCCCGAACACCACTCGGTCAAGCCAGGACGTTTTACTATCCCTCAGGACAACCCTCACAGAGCTATACTCATGAAAGATTCACTCACAAATGAAAAGCTTACAATGAACCTCACACCACTAAGACTACAAATCTTCTTTGATGAGTATTTTCTCACTAAAATCACTCTAGATCTTTTGTATCTTCAGTGTGTCAAAGTTGTTTGAAGTATCTGACCAATCACTATTTATATAGGACCAAGAAAGAGCCTCATTAAAGCTTCCAACGGATAGAAAGTAGCTGAAGAGTCAACTAGCCGTTGGAGTGTCGGACGTCCGATAGCCCTGTTTCATGCGTCCGACAGCAGGCAGTGAGTTTCAGAGATTTTCTTCAATTCTTTCGGACGTCCGGTGCAAGCTCTTTGTGTGTCCGACAGCAAACAAACAGATTTGAAAAATTATCTTGTTTCTATCGGACGTCCGGTAGAGACATATTCAGCGTCCGATAGTTTCGTCGATTTCGAAGGATCCTATCGGACGTCCGAAGCATGCGTCCGAAGTTGTGCAATGATTATCAGACGTCCGATCCTGACTTCTTGAGCGTCCGACAGCTTCAGCATACTTTGTCATCTTTCAATTGTGCTTAATCTCTGAACCTGATTTGCTTCATAGCTGAAAGTATTTCTTGAAAAGATATTAGTATTATCCATTGTTTTGTAAACATCAAAAGATAGGGACCAAGGTCAACATAATTTTAGTTCTATTGTATCAATTTTCATTCCAAAAAATATAAGCTTTAAAATAGAAAAAGTATCCGTGCAAATGCACTGGTGAATATCTAGTTAAATAATAAATATAAGTAGAGTTTATTTCCACAGTAACCTTTTTTAGAAAAAAATACTCCTAGTGTGATGCTCTTTCACAAATTATTATCTTTTTAATCTCTTTTATGCAATGTAAACTTCCATCTTAATGTTGTGAGACCTCATATCAATAAATCTCCTCCTTGTGCTAAGGGATAATTCACAAACCTCCCCTAAAAGTTTTGACAATTACATTTAGATCCCTTTACCTCTAAAAAATTATGCATACCTTTTCTGAATAGTAGTTGTGAGTTTTATGTGGCTAATGTAAGGGAAAAAAATTCATATTAATACCTCAAATTTCCCTTAAGGAGTTTTTATATTTAAATCAAATTATTCAATGAATATATTTTTGTTTTTCTCATAGTCTTAAATAGTCTCGCCTCAGGCCTAAATCATTTCCTCCATATTCCTTTGGCCAAATTTACAATCGCATATTTGTGTTAGCAGCTGTCGATTGAACTTTGGTCGGAGATAAAATGATAACAAATAGAAAGAGTGAGATACCAGTCAATTAAAAAACACGATTAACACTAGAATTTGTGAGACGAGGAGACTTGGATTATAAAATGGATAAGAAAACTTGAACGGAAGAAAAAATGTGGATTGAAACTATACGAAAGAAGTAGCATAGTAGTGATTCAGTATTTGGTGATGGGCAAATTTTTGGTGATATGTTTGTTAAGTTTGATATGCAATTTTTGGGAAGATTATTATAATCATTTTGAGTCCTTAAAAAGCATTGTAAGTATAATATTTGAATATAGAGGTATGCAACATTAGATTATCAGAAATCTTGGAAGAAGTTTTTGAAATTTTCCTTTGCTATAATGCTATTCACTTGTTTCTACCTTGTGATTATTGATTTCCACATTCACACTCGAAATGCTAAGGAAAAAGCAAAATTCAAGGATGAAAAAAAAAGACAAGGCAATAAACATAGGAAAAGTCTCTAGATTTGATTAATGCTAAAATATTATTAAATGATTATAGCATTTCTTTTTCATTTTTTATGAGTAACACTTTTTTTAAAAAAAAATTAGTAGGGGAATGATGGGATTTAAGAAGCGAAAAGAGAATAGGGAGATCAAAATTCAGGATCTTTGATTCTTGGGAGTAACATGATAATATTATTTCTAAAAATCCAATGTCGAATCCCAATGATTTAATATAAAGGAACTTGGATGATTGAAGAGTTTAAAATATAAAATATTTCTTAATTATAATATCTTATTCATTAATCAAATGTGGAATCTTATGTTTGTTGCCCCTTTCTTTTTTGCTTTGAATATTGAGTATGAATTGAGTAAAATTACACTATGAGAAGGTTCATTTAAGTAAGGTTTTCCTACATTCAAAATGGGAGCTTACATGACATAAAAAAGATTAAAATAGTAATAATTTACAAAAGAACATCATACTGGGAATATTTTCCTTAAAAAGGTTATTTTAGAAATAAATTCAATATGAGTATAGTACTAAATTTTAAACATAATTAGCGATTAGATATTAGTTCATCATTCATATTTGAATTATTGAGTATTTGAATATATAACTCGTAACTTGCAAGCATATGCTAAAAGTACATATATAATGGCTGAATTATTGGACTTCCACAGAATTTTGCGACCAGTCCGTCCCATGCGTTAATGTGTCATTGTGGGTGGAGTTCCAATATTAAAGAAGTATAGTATCAGTGGTTGAATTAATTAATGAGCACAATTGAAATGTACAATTAATTACACCAGCCATGGGTAGATGATTAGAAAAAAGCGACCCGGCAAATAAATATGCATCAATAAATGCTGAAAGGAAAAATCAAGAGAAATTGGCAATTAGATAATAAATATAAGCAGAGTTTATTTCCAAAATAACCTTCTTTAGAAAAACAAAATATTCCTAGTGTGATACTCTTTGACAAATTGTTGACCTTTTAATCTCTTTTATGCAAAGTAAACTTCCATCCCTTTAGATCCCCTAAAAGTTTTGACAATTACATTTAGATCCCTTTACCTCTAAAAAATTATGCAACCTTTTCTGAACAGTAGTTGTGTATTTTATGCGACTGATGTAAGGGAAAAAATTCATATTAATACCTCAAATTTCCCTTAAAGAGTTTTAATATTTAAATCAAATTATTCAATGAATATATTTTTGTTTTTCTCCTAGTCTTAAATGGTCTCGCCTCAAACCTAAATCATTTCCTCGATATTCCTTTGGCCAAATTTACAATCGTATATTTGTGTTTGCAGCTATTGATTGAACTTTGGTCAGAGAAAAAATGATAACAAATGGAAAGAGTGAGATACAAGTCAATTAAAAAACATGATGAACACTAGAATTTGTGAGACATGGAGACTTGGATTATAAAATGGATAAGAAAACTTGAATAGGAGAAAAAAGGTGGATTGAAACTATACGAAAGAAGTAGCATAGAAGTGATACAATATTTGGTGATGGGCAGATTCTTGGTGATACGTTTTTTTAACTTTAATAGGCATTTTATTACTTTTGGGAAGATTATTATAATCATTTTGAGTCCTTAGAAAAGCATGGAAGTATAATATTTGAATATAGAGGTGGGCAACATGAGATTATCAGAAATCTTGGAAGAAGCCTTTGAAATTATTCTTTGCTGCAATACTATTCTTTTGTTTTTATACCTTGTGATTATTGATTTCCACATTCACAATCGAAATGCTAAGGCAAAAAGCAAAATTGAAGGATGAAAAATGAAAAAAAAAAAAAGAAGACAAGGCAATAAGCATAGGTAAAGACTCTAGATTTAATTAATGCTAAAATATTATACAATGATTATAGCATTTCTTTTTCATTTTTTATGAGTAACATTTTTTAAAAAAAAAATTTAGTAGGGGAATGATGGGATTTAAGAAGCGAAAAGAGAACAGGGAGATCAAAATTTAGGATCTCTAATTCCTAGGAGTAACATGATAATATTGTTTCTAAAATTCCACTATCAAATCCTATTGGTTTAATATAAAGGAACCTGGATGATTGAAGTGTTTAAAATATAAAATACTTCTTAATTAGAATATCTTATTCATTAGTCAAATGTGGAATCTTAACTTTGTTGCCCCTTTCTTTTTTGCTTTGGATTTGGGTTTTTGGCATTGAATTTTGAGTATGAATTGAGTAAGATTATAGCATGAGATGGTTCAGTTAATTAAGGTCTTCCTGCATTTAAAATAGGAGCTTACATGACATAAAAAAGATTAAAATGGTAATAATTTACAAAAGAGCATCATACTGGAACATTTTTCCTAAAAAAGGTCATTTCAGAAATAAATTCCGTGAATCCATCATGGACGTGATGAACATCATGTCTCTAATCATTTCGATGAGGATTATTAACATCCAAGTCCTTGGAGCCTGATTGCATTAGTACCATCCTTGCCCTTGGGTATAATATCACAAAGTTCCTCGCTGTAAAGGTTGCAATGCGTTTTAAGAGAGTGAGAATTAAGTATATCACGGGAGAAAAAAAAAGAATTAATGGCAAAGTAACTTACCAGAACAACCAACAGATGGAGGAGGAGAATCCAACATGCAAGTGTTAGTGTGGCGTTGTCCCACATCGGCTTTTGTATAAGGGAACCTTTCCCTTAGTTGCCTATAAATATAGTGGGCCTGTGATGGAGTTAAGTGCACCAAAACCAAGAGAGCATTAGTGGGCTATTTGGGCCTTTGGGTCATTAAGCCTTTTGTTTAGTTAAATACTTTTGGACTCTCTTGTGTTTTAGTATTAGGTGTTTTGGGCGTAGGAACACTTTCCTAAGGCATCCTTTGTACTCTCTTCTTCATAGTAAAATATTGCTCCTCCTCCGCCCGTGGACGTAGGTCAATTTGACCGAACCACGTAAATTCTTGTGTTCTTGTTTTACTTATTTCTGCTTTGTTATTTGTCTTTTGGGGTTACTACAAATTCTTTTGTCAATTTCCTGGGGTCAGACCTAACAAACTGGTATCAAAGCTTCTTCGGAGGTTTTGGATTTTGTGGCAACAATGACAATAACAAAGATTGTCGTTGAGAAATTCGACAGGAATGTCAATTTCGGGATGTGGCAGCTCAAGATGGAGGCCATTTTGGTTCAAGACGGAGTTGATCTAGCGATACACGGAATTGAGAAAAAGCCAGAGAGTGTGACAGAAGCAAATTTTGCTGAGATGGATAAGAATGCGAGATCCAGTATTATCTTAAATCTCTCTGATGAGGTTTTGCGGGAGGTAGCCACTGAGACTTCGGCAAAGGCCATGTGGGACAAACTTAAGGTCTTGTACATGAAGAAGACAGTTGAGAATCGGCTTTATTTAAAGCAAAGTTTGTATATGCTTCGCATGACTGAAGGTACATCTATACTCTCACATCTTAATAAATTTGATTCCATTATTATGGATTTGGGAAATATAGATTCAAAAATTGATGATGAGGATCAGGCCCTGTTACTTTTGTGTTCCCTTCCCCAATCTTTTAAACATTTTCGCGATACTATGATTTATGGAAAGGAAACAATTTCGTATCGGAAAATTAAATCTGCATTAAAATCTAAGGAGCAGATAGACCGAGATATTACTAGAGAATTTAGTGGGGGCCATGCAGAAGGTTTGGTTGTTAGGGGCAGAACTGAGAGAAGAGAATTTGATAAAAGTAGATCTAAATCTAGATCTAAATCCAGACATAAAAATATGGAGTGCAATTATTGTCATAAAATGGGGCACATTAAGGCAGATTGTTCCAAATTGAAAAATAAATTGAAACAAAAGGGGAAACCTGATGAGAAAAATTTTGAAACTGCCGAAGCTGGTGTTGCAGCTGATGAGAATGAAGGAAGTATTTTCTTTGTGACTGATGACAGGACAAGGTCTAAAAATGAATGGATTTTAGATTCGGGGTGCTCTTATCACATGTGTCCCAATAGGGATTTATTTTCCACTTATGAATCTTACAATGGTGGAATTGTTTTGATGGGTAATAATGCTGCTTGTAAAGTTGTTGGTAAGGGTACAATTCGAATTAAAATGCATGATGGTATTGTGAGGACGCTCACTAATGTTAGACATGTTCCCGATTTGAAAAAAAATCTCATCTCTTTGGGCACTCTAGAGGCTCTTGGGTGCAAATACACAGGTGAAAATGGCATTATGAAGGTTTCTAAAGGTGCTCTCGTTGTAATGAAAGCTTGCAGGGTTGGTAGTTTATATGTTTTGCAGGGATCTACTGTCACAGGCTCGGTTACAGTTTCGTCATCATCATCTTTGTCTGATTCTGACATCACTAAATTGTGGCATATGCGTTTGGGACACATGAGCGAGAAAGGTCTGGGCATACTAAGCAAAAGGGGACTTCTTTGCGGTCAGAGTACTGGGTCACTGGAATTCTGTGAACATTGTATCTTTGGGAAGCAAAAAAGAGTTAGCTTCAGTTCTCAAGCAATCCATAAGACGAAAGGTACTCTTGATTATATTCATTTAGATTTATGGGGTCCATCTCGTGTTCCGTCTAAGGGTGGTGCCAGGTATATGTTGACTTTCATTGATGATTATTCAAGGAAAGTTTGGGTTTATTTTCTTAAACATAAGAATGATGTTTACCTCAGTTTCAAGCGATGGAAAGTTTTGATTGAGAAACAGACAGGTAAACAGGTCAAGCGGCTTAGAACAGATAATGGTATGGAATTTTGTGAAAGAGAATTAGATGAATTTTGCAAGAATGAAGGAATTGTTCGGCATCACACTGTCAGGATGACGCCTCAGCAAAATGGTGTGGCCGAACGTATGAACAGAACAGTTTTGGAGAAAGCGAGATGCATGATCTCTAACGCAGGGTTGGCCAAGGATTTTTGGGCTGAAGCAATTTCTATGGCCTGTTATATTGTCAACCGTGCTCCTTCTGCTACTCTTAATTTCAAAACTCCTGAGGAAATTTGGTCAGATACTCCTGCTGATTATTCTGATTTTAAAATTTTTGGGTGTCCAGCATACATGCATGTAAATGATGGAAAATTGGAACCTCGAGCTAAAAAGTGTATTTTCCTTGGGTATGCTTCTGGGGTGAAAGTATACAGATTATGGTGTCCTGATCCTAAATCTCCAAAATTTATAATCAGTAGAGATGTTACTTTTGATGAATTCTCTATGTTATCTTCCAAGAAGGAGTCTTCTAGTTCTTGTCAAACAGATGATAGTATGCAGAAGCAGGTGGAACTTGAGATTGGTAGCTCTGGTCCTTCTATTCAACAAGTGCCAGTAGAAGCATCTGAATCTACTGATGAAAATAATTCAGAAGAGGAAGAATATTCCATTGCCAGAGATAGACCAAGGAGGGATATTCGACCACCACAAAGATATGCAAATTTGGTTGCATATGCTTTGTCTATCGCAGAAGAAACTGATGTAGTTGATGAACCTACTACTTATTCAGATGCGATTTCTTGTGATGATTCTGCTAAGTGGTTGGTTGCGATGAATGAAGAAATTGAGTCTCTCCATCGAAATGGAACTTGGGTTCTTGTGAAGCCGCCTCCAGGTAAGAAAATTGTTGGATGCAAATGGGTCTTCAAGAAGAAAGAAGGTATTCCAAGAGTTGAAGATGCAAGGTATAAAGCACGTTTGGTTGCAAAGGGTTATAGTCAGGTACAAGGTGTTGATTTTAATGAAATATTTTCACCTGTTGTGAAGCATAGCTCTATTCGTGTTTTGCTTGCTTTAGTTGCCATGTATGATTTGGACTTGGAGCAACTTGATGTTAAGACAGCTTTTTTACATGGTGAACTTGGAGAAAAAATTTATATGAAACAACCTCAGGAATTTGAAATTGAAGGAAAGGAAGACCATGTTTGTTTGTTAAAAAAATCCTTATATGGATTGAAACAGTCTCCAAGATAGTGGTATAAGAGACTTGACACTTTTATGCTGAGTCATGGTTATTCAAGGAGCATGTATGATAGTTGCGTTTACTTCCGGAAGTTAGATGATGGTTCTTTTATTTATTTGCTGCTTTATGTTGATGACATGCTCATTGCTGCTAAGAATTTGTCAGATATTCACACTTTGAAGTTGCAGTTAAGTAGTGAATTTGACATGAAACATTTGGGAACAACTAAGAAAATTCTTGGCATGGAGATCAAAAGAGACCGAGGAGCTGGAAAATTATTCTTGACTTAAGAAAATTATCTTGAGAAGGTCTTGGAGAAGTTTGGCATGAAAGATGCTAAACCTGTGACTACTCCTCTTGCTAGTCATATTCGACTATCTGCTGCTCAGTCACCACAGTCAGTTGAAGAGGAAGAGTATATGGCACGGGTTCCTTATTCCAACGCAGTTGGTAGCATTATGTATGCAATGGTTTGTACTCGTTCAGATATTGCACAAGCGGTCAGTGTAGTTAGCAGGTATATGTCGTGTCCTGGAAAAGCACATTGGCAGGCTGTGAAGTGGATTCTCAGATACTTGCAAGGGACTTCAAATTGTAGTTTGGAGTTTGGAAGAAATAATGACACTTTGGTTGGTTTTGTAGACTCTGACTATGCTGGGGATCTTGACAGGAGAAGATCACTTTCAGGTTACGTATTTTGCATTGACGGTTGTGCAGTTAGTTGGAAAGCTACTTTACAACCCGTTGTAGCTTTATCTACTACAGAGGCAGAATATATGGCCATGACTGAGGCAATCAAAGAAGCCTTGTGGTTGAAGAGTCTGTTTGGCGAACTTAGTCTGCATCAAGGTGTTACCACTATTTACTGTGATAGTCAAAGTGCCATTCATTTGACTAAAGACCAGATGTATCATGAGAGGACGAAGCACATTGATGTGAAATTTCATTTCATTCGAGATACTATTGCTGAGGGAAAAGTCCTTGTTCAGAAAATCAGTACCAAGGAGAATCCTGCTGACATGTTCACGAAACCTCTTCCAGTTTACAAGTTCAAACAATGCTTGAATTGGGTTGGTATTCGTTGTTGGTGAGCCCATTGGGGTTTATGTGGAGAAGGTGGAGCAACTGTTGATGTTGGGGACACGCCAAGGTGGAGATTTGTTAGTGTGGCGTTGTCCCACATCGGCTTTTGTATAAGGGAACCTTTCCCTTGGTTGCCTATAAATATAGTGGGCCTGTGATGGAGTTAAGTGCACCAAAATCAAGAGAGTATTAGTGGGCTATTTGGGCCTTTGGGTCATTAAACCTTTTATTTAGTTAAATACTTTTGGGCTCTCTTGTGTTTTAGTATTAGGTGTTTTGGGCCTAGGAACACTTTCCTAAGGCATCCTTTGTACTCTCTTCTTCATAGTAAAATATTGCTCCTCCTCCGCCCGTGGACGTAGGTCAATTTGACCGAACCACGTAAATTCTTGTGTTCTTGTTTTACTTATTTCTGCTTTGTTATTTGTCATTTGGGATTACTACAAATCCTTTTGTCAATTTCCTGGGGCCAGACCTAACAGCAAGTCCTTTGGAATCCATCAAATTGGTAGGTTTTATATCCCTTGCAACTCCTCCTTTGAAGGATTATGCAGGAGCAGAAGCAAAAGCCAAATATTACATATGGATGAAAAGTGTGCTTGACTAGAAGG
The DNA here is from genome assembly GCF_036785885.1 of Coffea arabica. Classification (NCBI taxonomy): domain Eukaryota; kingdom Viridiplantae; phylum Streptophyta; class Magnoliopsida; order Gentianales; family Rubiaceae; genus Coffea; species Coffea arabica. Next base: position 17,999,204 of record NC_092321.1, read on the forward strand.
TTCTTCTTCAAATACTACGATTAAAAGATGACCCCTTGAAAGATAGTGTTTCTCATTGAGGCTGAAAAATGAATCAAATTACTTGATACTCAAATCAAATTTGGTTAAATAAAAATTTGTTTGGACTTAGTTTGCCAACTAATCAAATCAAAATTTAAGAAGTATTATTATGTGTTAGATTAACTATCAAACTTGGCATTAACTTGGCTTGATTAACATAAAGTTAGAATTTACAAGCAAAAAATTCAAGTTACTCAAGTTTAACTCATGCTCGATTCTATTAAAACTCATTTAAGTTTGACTTAATTAATAAACAAGTCAAGTTTGAAGACCTTTCTCTTAAAGAAATTTAAAAAAATAAGTTTGAGTACAGTTTCAAGTTTATTAAATAATCTAACAAGTTGAATACTAGAACGTTGAATCTAGTAGATCTAGACAAAATCACTAAATTTATTTTAGACCATAACTGTAGATTGTTTAGAAAAAAAAAAGGACCAAAATGTAGACCCACCTACATGATGCAAACCAACCAGCCACGTGATCCATGCTGTAACCTTGCTAGCTTCACTTTGCTATCGCCTTGTATAAATAGCCGCATAGCCCCCAAGGGTCTTTTCACCACCAAAGTTACATTTTGAGTCTGTTCATATGCAAGGCATGGCTTCATCTATCGCTTGGATCGCAGTCTTTTCAATTGCCCTGGTATGGTTTCTCAACCATCAATACTGTACTTGAAGTAGTTGTTCATATGAGATAATTGCTAGACTGTATAGGAATACTGATGAAACCCGTGAATTAAAGCTACCTGAGAAAACACATTCTTCTTCCTTTTTGCACATTTATCTGCAGCTCTTCAGATGGCTCTGTAGTTCTATTCTCATAAAAGCTTGACTTCCAAACATTACCAATGCTGGTACCATACTTAAACGTCAATGTAACTTGAGTAATGGCATATGACACTAATTACCATTTTTTAGTTAGAGGATTCATCCGGAAAAGATTGAAAGTCAAATCAAGAACCTTAAAATCAACAAATGAATATTCCTGTTGCCAGTTGAGCTCGTATTTGGACATTAACTATCCTTCCCTACAAGGGGTCATCTTTTACAGTGCTACCATCAACATACCTATATTGACGTTAGTTTCTTTTATGTTGATATTTGCATTAATGTGCAGTTTGCATGCATCACGGAAGCAAGGAAGAATCCTACCGATTTTTTGCAATCTGCTGTCATTAATGAGCATACTGAGGACAATCACCATGCAGAGTCGACCCTTTCCAATCAGAAGAAGACAACTAATGGTAATACATTGAAGGATTTTGAGTATCATGGCACTGACGCTAAGTCTAAGGAGGGGAAACTTCTTATGAAAGACTTTGAGTCGAAGCCTGGCTCCATTTTGTTCCTTTATCATGGCAACGACGCTAAGTCTAAAGAGGAGAAGCCTCTTATGAAAGACTTTGAGTCAAAGCCTGGCTCCATTTTGTTCCTTTATCATGGCAACGACGCTAAGTCTAAAGAGGAGAAGCCTCTTATGAAAGACTTTGAGTCAAAGCCTGGCTCCATTTTGTTACTTTATCATGGCAACGACGCTAAGTCTAAAGAGGAGAAGCCTCTTATCAAAGACTTTGAGTCAAAGCCTGATCCATCTAAAGACGTTAAGTCTGAGGAGGAGAAACCACTCGTGAAAGATAATTAATGTCCAGGGAAGCCGCAACTTTACCTCTGAATGGACTACGGACATACATCTCTTCTAGCTGGTCTGTTTTTCTCCATTTTCTTTATTGGCGTGAAAATGTGTGATATGTAATAAATGCAGTTCTTCTTTCAACCAAGCGTTCCGTATAATTAATTAAATGAAAGTCAGTAGCGTTGAGTGCATTTTCTATTTCTTTGTTTGTTGTTCCTTTTGCCATTGACCATATACAGGAAGCGCACAAAAAATGAGCACTATTCAAGCATGACGAGAATCATAGAGTGAGCGAACCACTATACCTTGATAATCTAAAAAGAGTTCTGCAAACTCGTACTCTTGCACGAAACCAGGACCATATATATATATATATATATATATATATATATAGCGATTCAATTTTCTAATGATGTGTGCGGTACGAATGCACATTAGAAGTACAGAGAATTCTAGAGTAAACTTTCACAAAAGAAGGGAAAGAATGGAGAACTCTTGAAGCGTGATTGATCGCTATTCTTAAGAATTTAATTATCCATACTACACTAAGTATTTGCTGTAGCGATATGGTAATTTTAACTTTAAGATACAACAAGAGAAGAAGAAGTTGATAGCAAATATCAAGTTTCTCAAACTAAGAAATGATCAAATAATTAAAGGCTTGTTTTTTCTTACAAGTAACCGTGTTTTCCACTCGTCTCTAAGTATCCTTTGATACATGGCACTTAATCCCAATTATTGGACTTTAAACTTCGTTCTGTGATATGGATTCTATGTGTTAGTCTCACGATCCATCTTAACTCAAGGGGCCACTATGAATTAGATGAACATGAAGTTGTATTTTGATTCTCAAGCTATTCCCTTCCTCTTTCTTCATTGTAAGGATTATAGCCTCTTTTGAAAAAAAAAAAAAAAAACTCTAATTATACAGGATTAAAGCAAGTAGCAACGGTCTATAAAGGATAAAAAGTAAACAGGCTGGGGCATATTTATTAAAACATGAAAATAATATGAAATTTTATAATACACATGATACGAATAATAAACTGTACCTAAATAATGCAAATATACTCGAAAAGTACAAAGCTGAAAACACAACTTCATTTACCATGTGCATAATAGTTGTGTGCACATTTTAGTGAAGATTTTTTTATTTGTAGTGTAAGTGAAAAGTTTCGAATTTCAAACCTTTCATTTACACTCTCTTTTTCCATATCATCCAATCCATCCCTTTCCGTATTTTTATGAAGATAAGCACATAATGTGAGTTTTTATTTTTTGAGGTGAATAACTTGTTCACAAAAAAGTTTTCTTGATTTAGGTAAAGTTTAAACTTTACGTTGTCTAAACAACGCAAGTAGATGCCACTAGGACAGAAGTCATTATGATGACTTCATCCAAGGTAACGGAAAAAAAAAGTGTACAATTGCACTTAAAATTTTGTGAATTTATAGTACTATTTCATGGTTTATCCCCTCATGAGTGTAATTCAAATTTATTGCTCCATTATGTGTGTACAATGTATCAAAACAAAAAAGTAGCAGATTGTGTTTTATTGCACTTTTTGTTTAGCTAGCTTCATGCAAATTAACCTTCGTAGATTATAGGTAAAGAATTGGTTTGCCATTCAATGTATCCTAGAAATATGTGTTAGTACATAACGTTTATTTTAATTTACGACTCAAGGTGATGCAAAAATAGAGTAATTTTTAGAAATTGTCAAAATGTGCCAAATATATAGGGGAGCAGTTACATGACCCACGCCGCGTAACCTCGTGTCGGCTGTGCAACTTGCATAGCTGCAATCTCAGTTTTTCTAGAGCTATTACAGCTCATTACAAGCAAAGAATTTCGAATACAGTTGTAAAGAAGAGCATGAAAAACTTGTAGAAACATAATTTGGGAATATCAAGTATTGCACATCAACTTTAACAATTTATTTGGAGTTTGAATTCATCTATAAATAAGAGGATTGAATACATATTTTCTTAACTTTGAAACCTAGAGAAACTACACAAAATGTAGTCTTTCACTATAACTTCCTAGTTCATTAGTGTAGTACAACTTAGTATAGTTAGTTTCATTTAACCCTTGTATGGAGAGATTGAAACTCAAGTGACAAGTGTGACATTTCTTGTATCACTTTATATCTTGTATTGATTCTTATATTTAGTTATAATGTTTTGTTCTTATTTTCTTAATGTTTATCTTTTGATGGTTTGTATACCTAGGGAATTGATGAATTTCTATGATTTTTAAGTGAAATTTTCATGGTTATTTGTGTTGATTTTTTGAACAAGTTATTTAACACTCTTGTTTCTAAAATCATGATTAACTCGGTACTATTAATTGTAATTATCCAAAGGTATTGTTTCATCAATAACCATTGTGACTTAATACTAGTTCATGAAAGTGTTAAATTTAGAGAGTTCACTCACTAATGTAAGGTTATACCTTTGTCAATTTGGCATCTTGTTCCATGTAATTTTATAAAATTTAATGAATCGAAACTAGTTCCATATCATGTTAGTAGGCGTGAAATAGTTATAGGTATAGTTGGCACGTCGACGAAAGCATGTATCATGTATATTAGAACATTATACCATAACTAGCTAAGGTAATAACACTCATGTAATCGGTAACTTCATTTGTAAGAGTAGTTAGGAATTTCAAGACCTTAAAAGCTTTTTATTGTTATTTTTACTACTTTTATTTCATGTTAGTAGTATAATTTACTTGTTTTATTTGTGATTGTCCAAATCATAGAAAAGTTCGAAAATAATTAGTAATTGATAATCTTCCCCATGCGATCAATATTTAATATCCCTTATACGCGATAAGTCTGTTTTTGAGATATTTTCATTTTAGACTATTATTTATTTTGACTTAAATTATATTGTGTTTGAAAAAAGAACCTTTTGAATAAAATTATAAAAATGAAAATATAAGAGCATGTAGATTTAGTATGTGAGAAATTATTATAGCCAAGACTAATCTAATAAATCATGAAAATAATTGATGAATTAACATGTGAGAGATAGAGAAGAATGTGGGTAAGTGAGTAGGAACAAACTTCAGTTAGAGAGAGAGGAAAAGTAATTAGTGCTTAATGGATGTAAAAATATCAAGAAGAATGTATGAAGTTAACTGATTAAGGGTAACCTTGGTATTTGATAAACATTTGCCCTGAAAATATCGCTAGCCCTGGTCGATTTTTCTGTTGAATCGACTGGGAAGAGATTTTATTTACTTTTTTAATTTGGATACTATTAGTTTAGGAATCATATATTTAGTTTCCCTTTTTTATTAGTTTTAGTATTTATTAGTATTCTATTAAAAAAGGATTCTTATCCTTTGTGTAATGGGGAATTACGTGAGTACTGGTACGAAGGATTGGTGGTGTGTTTCTGGGGATACGGCCGTGAAGAAACGAAAACAGCCAGAAAGAATGACGCACTAATATTTGGTTATTCTTTTGTTCGTTAGTTAGAAAAATTAATTTTCCCTTTATTACTTTTCTTCTTTTTCTCTTCAACCACAAGCCCTAGTCATACTTTTGGCTGCAGATCAACCATGACAAGTGGATAAATTCCTGCTCTAGGCAAAGAATAATCAAATTCTGATTTATTGAATACTATGGGATCTAATTTGATTTTATTTGCTTTATTTAGTTATAAATATTTATATATTCCCTATTCATTCATGAGAATGATTATTTTATACAATTAAATAACTTATCACTATTTACTAGTTAGAATAATCTACTATTATCTAAAACATCAAATTCATAATTTTTTGGTAATTTTATATTTGTTGTGAGTGAGATAATTTAATTGTAATAGAAACTTTTAAATTTATGTCACGCAAGTATACAATCTATGTAAATGAACCAAACTTACATGTTTGTTAGATAAAATTGGTAGCTTTTCTAATAATTTATGGTAGCTTTTCTAATAATATGTTTGTTAGATAGAACTGATAGCTTTTCTCATAATACCCTGATTAATTTATTAACATTTTAAAAAAATCACTCAGTCTATGAGAATATGACCTTACTTGTCACTACATTTGAATTTGTATTTTTGGAATAGGAATTTTTTTTTTTTTTTTGGGTTTGACAGCCACCATAAATCTTCAAGCATTTGGAGTTTCTGGAAAGGGACTTGGGGAAAAACAAAAATAAAGCCCCTGAAGTAGGGGTGGGCACGGGTCGGGTACCCGTCCCTACGATTTGACTGACCCAACCCTAAAATATCGGATCAGTCATTTTGCGACCCTAACCCGCTCCTAATGTTTTCGGGTACCCGCTATTCAAGTACTCAAGAAAAAGGGACGGATCATAGGGTACTCGTCCCTAAAAAAAAATTTCCAATAAAAAATATTTTTCATTTAATATCAACATATTTTCCAATAAAAAAAATATGCTTTCCAATTAACATTGGTAGAGATATTATAATCAAAATCTATACATCATCATTCTCATGCACTTCATCGAATAATCAAACCGATCTCATAAATTTAGTACATATTTGAATTATAATATCTAATAGATAAAACGAAATTTTATGATAATTTTGAGTACATCACCATTCTCACGCATTTCATCATTCTACAACCTAACAAACACAAGGATAATAAGTATTTGACAACTTTCCAACTTCCTTAAGGATGTTATGGTACAAGACTGCATCCAAAATGAGTCGATTGTGGAATCAAGTCCGAAAAAGAATTGAACAGACCTAATAATTTTTGAAGAAAGTAAAATCAAAATAATCTTGAAAAATTTGCACCAACTTTCTTACATCTTTGGAATAGACCTTATTGCATTAAAGGTGATGAAAAAGAAAAATAAATTTCTTGCACTAAAATAAAGGACACAAATTTAAGAGACACAATTGCAATAAAATAAATAAATAAATGAAAGACACAAATGTTTTAATTATCTAACTAATAGAAAATTGGAGCTCCAAACACAAATTTTTGATTGAATTGATGAAAATTTTGCAAGAAAGATCGATGGAAGTAGAATAAAGATGAAAGGGATGAACAATTTTTATGATAGAGTTTCACTAATTTTTCTTTATTTTGTTCATTTTGGTTCAGGTTTCATAAAAAATATTCGTTTTTTTTAGACAAGATGAGGAGAGGCGGATCATATGAGATTAGAATATGAGGTTCTGAACCACTTTCCTTACACTTAGGATTAAAAATTATAAACTTATATAATGAATCCTTATTTTTTTAATATTTATATAATATACCCTGCGGGTCAGGTACTTGCGGGTTTTTATTTTACTGATCCATATCCGTATCCATTTTTACGGGTAACTGATCCGCATCTGTTTCGCTAAGAAAAATTCAATCGAATATTCTATTTTTTGGATCGAATCGAATCGAGTTCGTCGGATTTCAGATTGGATTGGGCTTTTTGCCCACCTTACCCTGAAGGGTGAGTAATGCACGATAATGGTTTCTGCATATGATTCATGCATTTTTCTTCTGATCAGAGGCGACAGAGGGAAATCTTATCCTCATCTCACCGGATCGACACCTATTCAAATCTTATCCTCATCTCACACGATAATGGTACCATATTTAATTGAAAATCATATGTCAGAACTTACGGCAATCTCCGAGTAAAGGTATTGAGCACCGCAGATCTTCACGCTAGATTGCATTCTTAAGTAGTAAAGTTGATTGACAGGACCATTCTTGTCCTTTAACGGAATTCCCAGAATGCGTCAGTGTGTCATGGTCGGTAGAGCTCCAACATTAAAGTAGTACAGTATTAGTAGTTGAATTAATTAATGAGCACAATGGAAATGTACAATCAATTACACCAGCCAGGGAACTACTGGGCCAATGGATCAGTGACCATCAGGGAGGGATTTAAGTCCCTCATTGAATTGTAGGTGAGAGTTTGAACCTCATTTGCAGCGAAAAAAATCTAAGGGTTGTGTCATAGCACTCTCTTAATCTAGTTAGGTCTGTATACCCACTAACCCCTACAATAGCCTCCTTAGGCTCTCCCTCTCTCCTAGATTAGGATAGAGTAGGTTATACAAATGTATCGTTGCTGACAAAAAAAAAATTACACCAGCCAGGGGTAGATGATTAGAAAAAAGTGGCCTAGCAAATAACTACGCATCAATAAATGCTTAAAGAAAAAAAACAAGAGAAATTGGCAGGTTGGAATCACACACACACACAGGCCTGTTTGATACTTGAGTTTTTTATCAAGTTTATCTGTTATTAATTTTTAACAACTTTAGCTACATTAACACAAAAAAAAAACTTATCAAATGTTTAGACCTATACATTTCAAAAAATCAAATACACAAAAAACTTACTCTTTTCTTCTTCTTTCTCTCCCACCCCGGCCCACTACGACCTTTATCGCCGACTACCACCTCCGCCGTTGCTTCTGGTGCTAGTCGCCTATTTGGGCGCCAATTCCAGTGCCGGCCTTTCTTTTTTTTTTTTTCCATTCCCCCTCTTCCTCTCCCTCTCCCCCTTTCCTCCCCTTCTTCCTCCCCCTCCCCCTCCCCTCCCTCTTTGACCAATCTGTTGCTGCTCCCCTCTTTTCTCTTTTTCCTTCTCCCTCCCCCTCTCCTTCCCTCCTTTCCTCCCCCTCCCCTCTCCCCCGCCACCCCCTTTTCCCTGGGAAAGGGAGACGGAGAAGAAAAGGAGAGGAAAAGCAAAAATAAAAAAAAAATCCATGGCTGCAAGTTCTCTAACATCGAGAGGGAGAGGAGAAGGGTGAAAAGGAGGAGAGGGGGAGAGGAAAGCAAATAGGGAGAGGGAGAAGAGGGGAAGAGAAAATGAAAAAAAAAAAAAAATTTCTCATGGCTGCTGGTTCTTCTACGTAGGAGGCAGAGGTGGCGGGAAAGGGAAGAAAGATGGGAAAGGGAGAAGAAGAAGAGAGAAAAGAAAAGAAAAAGGAAAGAAAGAAAGGGAAAAAGAAGAAAAAAATTTTTCATCTTAAAAAATTTTTCCAAAAATTTTTACAGTAAACTACAGTAGAGTTTTAGACAAACACCTAAAAAACTAACTTGCCAAACTGGTCAATATATATATAAATAATAAAGTTATATTCTCATACTTATCCATTTTCCTATTCTCTATCCTACTTGGCTAATATACAATCGAATTTATTTTACTCGCTCTTACATTGATCACGCGTTATCTCTCTCATATCTCTCCTTTAACAGCCTAGCATCGTTATTTTTTCCCATTGTGGACAAACTTTTGTTAACTAATCCCTCTCTCGCCCTTACTCTCTCATCCTTTTATGAATCGATCATAATCTTTTTCATGTCAAATTTTAAATACAATAATAATCATAATTTTGCCGAGCCTGTGCAATAATAATAATAAAACCTAACTATCACCTAAAGCAGTCAACAATCAATTCTAGTACTGGAGCAGGGACCCTAGGTGTGCAATGAGTTACTTGATTCACACTGTTCCCGAAGAATTTGCTTAATCCGATATACCAGAATTAATTATCTAACTAAATTCACTAACTAGTAAACAGTGGCAAGCAGGGTCGTCTCCTCAGGGATTGGGGAGAAATTTGTTTTCTTTCGAGTCAAGACAGATGGGGGGTTTTAGGATTAAAAGCTAATGAATTGATAACTAAATAAATCAAATGCGAAAGAAATAATTAATTGACAGAAATAATTGGTAGAACTCTAGCCAAAGGTACACTTCAGAGATGGTTCATGCAACTGATCATCGATTCAATAATAGTTCCAACATTCATTAATAGATTGGTTATAGTTGTCATACACGCAATAAACAACCAGTCTTTCCTTAATTTCTCGATAGTTAAAGTACGACCGTTAACTATTTCTCTAACCTGAAAACAACTGACGGGTATTTTACATACGTGCAAGCTAAAAAATACCGAATTACACCCGTTCACTGCAAGTATACAGATCAACTAGTAGTTTAGGGTATATATCGGGTCGATCCCACAAGGAAGAGTGAACAATTACCGGTATTACTAAAGCTTCTCTATTATTTAGACTATCAATAAATTATAACAAATTTAACCTACTGAAATTATACAAAATGACAAATGAAAGCTCCTTAGGTTGTGGTATCCCTAACTACTCATGCAAGTGCTATATTTGGATCATTGAATACTACATCTAGGCTAATTATGGTGTAATTTCCTTATGCATTTGAATCCTACTTTCGTAGTGAATCAATTATACTTATAACTAATCCATACCTATTCTCATGGTTATGAAATTAGTTACAAGTTCATTTCTTCAATGAAATTACATGAAATGAATCACTAAAAACCACATAGGTGCACCTCTACTTTCGTGAGTGTACTCCCTATGTTTAGCACTTATTGAACTAATGTTAAATATCAATTTTCATTGCAGAAATAACACCTTAGATAATCACAATTAATGGTACCAGATTAATCATGATTTAAAAAGCCAAAGTGCTAAATAACTTGCTCAAATCATAGCAAACAAATAACCAAATAATAAATACTAACAATTATAGAAAGTTCAACCAAACCCAAGGCTTAAACTTTAGATACACATATTTAACATAAAATCCAGAAATTGCATATTAACTAAATTTGGAATCAAGTACAAAAGATAAAGAATTGGAGAAGAGATAACCCTTGTCACATGAGCTTCAACTCCTCCTTCTTCATCTCAATCTTCATCCTAATTTAGCAATATACAAGAGTGGATGAACTAACTAGCTAAACTATACTACACTAATCTAATACTAAGAGAATGGAAAAACTACATTTCTGCACTTCCAAGCTTCTCCCCTATGCTCTGCATGTCCTGGTTGCTCCCTATATAAACTGCTCCAAAAGCTCCTTTTCCATTGGTCCAAACTTGCTGCATTTGATTTCCAAATCTGAAATTGTTAAGATAGTCAATAGCCATTGTTTTTGACTTGAAAATATGCCAACTTTCTTGCCCTTTTGTCTTCTAAAGCATGTGCACCGAATTCTCTTGCAGATTGTAGCTGGAAAGTAGTCAGAACACAAGAGAATTGACTGAGCAAAATTGCAGAATTGCGGCCGGAAAACGCGCCTACACAAAACGCGGTTACAAGTCACGTTTTGTGTACTCGCGTATTCACTTTGTCCTTACTTCAGCTGCGATTTTCTCTATCATAAAGGCTGAACTGGATTTTTTGTAAAACACCAAAGTTGTAGCCCTTTGAGTTAGCTTTCCAATGCTTCAAGAATCATCCAAATCTGAGCTTTGTAGCCTGAGATATAATCGAAATACTAAACACTGGTCAGAGCTCTGTTTTCCACTTTGGACAGCTGAGTTGAATTTCGGTATTTCAACTTTTGGACTATGAAAACGGCTGAACTGGACTTTGATGTCTTCATACCAAATGTAGATATATCTCTTAGATTCAAAATGGTACCAAGATCACCTTGATCCGATCTGTGTAGCTCCAGATATAGTCAAAATACCAAAACGTGTCAGAGTTGTCAAAACCTGACTTTTCTTGATTCAAATTGCATTTTTCCTTTTTACACTTCATATTTTATTTTCACCACTTTAATCCATCTTCAATCATCCAAATATCTTCTCAATGCACTTCATTTGATGATTGAATCATTAACCCTACAAAATATGAAGTTTTTACCATAAAAATCCATAAAATGCAATGTTTAGCCATTTTAACATAAAATGTAGTTTTTTTATCAAAACCTTAGTTATTTTAGTTATTAAACTAAATAATCAAACCAAAATTAACTAATAAAACACACAAAAAATACGTAAAATAAACTCTTATCAAATACCCCCACACTTGAACCATTGCTTGTCCTCAAGCAATAAGAAATACAAACCAACAATGATTTGAAAATAAACATATGTAGCATTTCAACTTCATTTCCTCAAAACAAAGTAAATAACCATTATGCAATTATTCAATTAAGTTCAAGTACTCATAATATCAAGTAAAGGAGAGCCAATTATACCGTCATTATAACAAATTTAAATCAATTTTTCATCCTTACCCAATCTTACAAGTAAGTAACTCATATGGTCAATAAAATGCTTTCTAAACTCATGATAATCTTTTTATTCTACTTAAACAGATATTTATTCATATAATGTAGCTAAATATTACTTAAGTTGTGAAAGTGTCTTTTGACGCGAGAATCGACATTTTTAGATGAAGATCACCGGTTACTCAACACTTCACATACTCAAGTTGCTTTGCATACTCTTAATTCAAGTACCGTTTTACGCGAAAGTCGACATTTGTAGATGAAGACTCCCGGTTACTAAGTACGAGAATCATTGGAGTAGAATAAATCTTTTTTTCTTTTTTTTTTTCTTTTTTTTTCTTTCCACTTTTTTTTTTCTTTTTACAGCATAGATAATAATAAATTCCTCAAAAGAATAATCATAAGAAAAGTATTGCACTTATTGACCATATTTATCACTTAACTTATAAAATCCAATAAAGAAAAGAAATTTCATCAAATATGCAAAAAAATATAGGTATAATTTTCTCCACTTTACACGATATACTTTCCTACAAATGCAAAAATTATAATCACATAATAGTCATTTCCAAGTTAAATGAGAAAAGAAGTTTCCAAATCACATATATTTATCTCAAATGTAGGAGAAATTTGAACTACTAATGGTATGGAACTTGTTACCCCTTGGATAAAATCGAAAAAATATGAAACTTTTTGGGGCAAGTTTGCAATTTTGGACAAGATTTTAGAAAAATTTTGAATTTTAACACAAGCCCAATATTTGCAACTAATAATTCAATCACATACAATGTATATAATCTCAATTCTCCCCCCACACTTAACATACACATTGTCCTCAATGTGTAAAAAGGAAAATCAAGATAAAGAAAGTAATACTCCCCTATTGTTGTGATTGAATATGAAGCTTAAAGGTATGTTGTTCGCTTGTCTTCATCGCTTCATGAGTTCCATTTGGTAACCATTAGTGATATAAACCTAAAAATGGAAAATGAGAAACAAAAGTGATAACAAAGGCTTAATAAACATATAACGGCGATCCGTAATTCCTTAGCCTTTGTGGTGGTGATGTACCTATAGAAAATACACAATAAGCAACTCAAGGTACAAGAAAATATATGAGGAAAAGAAGAAAAAGAGAACCAAGGAATCTGCATTTTTTTTTTTTTTTTTTTTTGCTCCGAAAACGCGACTCATCAAAACGCGCCAACAAGCCGCGTTTTGTGAAGTCGCGTTTTATGCACAAATCTTGCAGGAACAAAAACGCGACTGTGTTGTAAAACGCGACTTTGAGTCGCGTATTTTAAGGCGCGTTTTCAATTTTTGATCAGGCTGGAAAACGCGACTTGGTAAAAAACGCGACTTTCTGTCGCGTTTTGAAGGCGCGTTTTATTCAGTATAGGCGCAGAATTGAAAACGCGATTATGGAAAACGCGATTCTAAGGCGCGTTTTCAGCCCAAGTGCGTTTTCTTCTGCGAAATTTTTGCAGAAAGCCAATTTTGAAAAATTACTATTTGTACCCCAATCACTCAAAATGCATCATAGATCATTTGTTTGCTAAAATTCTCAATGCATGCACATGTAAAATGATCAAAATATGCATTTTAACCCCTTCTAACAAATCAAAAACAACAATTACTCAAATTGAGGGGTTGAGTTCCTTGATCAAATTTCGCCTTTTTCACCTCATTTGGTCACTTTTGCTTCCATTTCCAATACCTACAAATGAAAAATAACAAAATAACTCAAACACATACTTTAAACATAAAATCACCCCAAAATAACATAAATAGCCAAAACATTGGGTTGCCTCCCAATAAGCGCTTCTTTATAGTCAATAGCTTGACTATTTCACCTCATTTTTCAAGGAGGCTTAGTTAACGAATAATCCACCATTTTTGGTCGTGGTGGATCATTAAATGGTGACTTTATAGCAAAAGTCACATGATCTAATGATAGGAGAAATGGAATTGACTTACCTATCCCAAGTGTTTCATAAATATTACCTTGAATATGCACCACTTGAGAACTTACCAAAGGAAATGTCATAAAAGTATCTTGGGCAGGAATACCTTTAGAACCTATACTTTCACTGCACTCCTCAAGAGGGGTGAAAAATGAGTCATTAAAACTCACCTATTGAGGCTCAAAGTTAGTTCCAAAGATATTATCATGTGAAATGGATATTTGCTCATTAAAACACAATTGAAATTCATCATTTTCATCCAAATGCAATCCATTTTCACATACAACATTCTTACCATTCATGCTAGGATCATTTTGCAAATTTTTAGAGGAAATAACTTCACACAATGCATTCAATTTCTCTTGTATTCTACTAAAGTGAGAAGTCAGTTCATCTATTCTTTCTTCAACCCTATCAAAACGGTTGGAAGTTGCATTAGCTAATTTTTCTAAAGCTAACTCCCAAGATGGCTTAGAATCATTAGCTACCATTTCAATTGCCAACTCCCAAGATGGTTTTGATTCATATTGGACACATTCAGGTTGGTAATCGTACAAATATGAGGAATTATTATAAGTACATTGATTATCCCAACCATACACAGGAGAATTGTTCCAATTAGCACTATATTGATCAAAACAAGGATTGTAATGCTCTAATTCATCATAATAACCCACATTTTGTACTTGTATACATGTATTAGTTGCATGATAACCTCCACACAAGTCACAAATCACATGATAAGAATTAAAAGTATTAACATTCCTCCCTTGCTCAATTTCATGTATAATTGTGTCCATTTGAACTTGTAACATAATTACATCAAATTTTGCCTTTAAGCACTTCAAACCATCTTCAAAAGACATACCTTCAGTAATTTCTTGGTTACCTCTGTTGAAGGAGCTTTGCACTAGGCAACCATCCATTGCCAATCGTTCATTTCTCAAGCTTTGTCCTCCCAATTCACCTACCCTCCTCATTATCTAAAATTACTTTTAAACAATCTCAAAAGTAAGATTAGTTAAGAAGGATAGATTCCAAGACACAAACTAAAACAGAAAAAAAAAAAATAAAAGTTGACTAAAAAAAAAAAAAAATGACATAAAACACATAAGATACAACAAAAACAACAAAAATAAGAAAAATTGTCTAAATTAATAAAGTTGCTCTTCACACCGATATTGCCAAATCTTCCTCGGCAACGGCGCCAAAAACTTGACGGGTATTTTACATACGTGCAAGCTAAAAAATACCGAATTACACCCGTTCACTGCAAGTATACAGATCAACTAGTAGTTTAGGGTATATATCGGGTCGATCCCACAAGGAAGAGTGAACAATTACCGGTATTACTAAAGCTTCTCTATTATTTAGACTATCAATAAATTATAACAAATTTAACCTACTGAAATTATACAAAATGACAAATGAAAGCTCCTTAGGTTGTGGTATCCCTAACTACTCATGCAAGTGCTATATTTGGATCATTGAATACTACATCTAGGCTAATTATGGTGTAATTTCCTTATGCATTTGAATCCTACTTTCGTAGTGAATCAATTATACTTATAACTAATCCATACCTATTCTCATGGTTATGAAATTAGTTACAAGTTCATTTCTTCAATGAAATTACATGAAATGAATCACTAAAAACCACATAGGTGCACCTCTACTTTCGTGAGTGTACTCCCTATGTTTAGCACTTATTGAACTAATGTTAAATATCAATTTTCATTGCAGAAATAACACCTTAGATAATCACAATTAATGGTACCAGATTAATCATGATTTAAAAAGCCAAAGTGCTAAATAACTTGCTCAAATCATAGCAAACAAATAACCAAATAATAAATACTAACAATTATAGAAAGTTCAACCAAACCCAAGGCTTAAACTTTAGATACACATATTTAACATAAAATCCAGAAATTGCATATTAACTAAATTTGGAATCAAGTACAAAAGATAAAGAATTGGAGAAGAGATAACCCTTGTCACATGAGCTTCAACTCCTCCTTCTTCATCTCAATCTTCATCCTAATTTAGCAATATACAAGAGTGGATGAACTAACTAGCTAAACTATACTACACTAATCTAATACTAAGAGAATGGAAAAACTACATTTCTGCACTTCCAAGCTTCTCCCCTATGCTCTGCATGTCCTGGTTGCTCCCTATATAAACTGCTCCAAAAGCTCCTTTTCCATTGGTCCAAACTTGCTGCATTTGATTTCCAAATCTGAAATTGTTAAGATAGTCAATAGCCATTGTTTTTGACTTGAAAATATGCCAACTTTCTTGCCCTTTTGTCTTCTAAAGCATGTGCACCGAATTCTCTTGCAGATTGTAGCTGGAAAGTAGTCAGAACACAAGAGAATTGACTGAGCAAAATTGCAGAATTGCGGCCGGAAAACGCGCCTACACAAAACGCGGTTACAAGTCACGTTTTGTGTACTCGCGTATTCACTTTGTCCTTACTTCAGCTGCGATTTTCTCTATCATAAAGGCTGAACTGGATTTTTTGTAAAACACCAAAGTTGTAGCCCTTTGAGTTAGCTTTCCAATGCTTCAAGAATCATCCAAATCTGAGCTTTGTAGCCTGAGATATAATCGAAATACTAAACACTGGTCAGAGCTCTGTTTTCCACTTTGGATAGCTGAGTTGAATTTCGGTATTTCAACTTTTGGACTATGAAAACGGCTGAACTGGACTTTGATGTCTTCATACCAAATGTAGATATATCTCTTAGATTCAAAATGGTACCAAGATCACCTTGATCCGATCTGTGTAGCTCCAGATATAGTCAAAATACCAAAACGTGTCAGAGTTGTCAAAACCTGACTTTTCTTGATTCAAATTGCATTTTTCCTTTTTACACTTCATATTTTATTTTCACCACTTTAATCCATCTTCAATCATCCAAATATCTTCTCAATGCACTTCATTTGATGATTGAATCATTAACCCTACAAAATATGAAGTTTTTACCATAAAAATCCATAAAATGCAATGTTTAGCCATTTTAACATAAAATGTAGTTTTTTTATCAAAACCTTAGTTATTTTAGTTATTAAACTAAATAATCAAACCAAAATTAACTAATAAAACACACAAAAAATACGTAAAATAAACTCTTATCAAATACCCCCACACTTGAACCATTGCTTGTCCTCAAGCAATAAGAAATACAAACCAACAATGATTTGAAAATAAACATATGTAGCATTTCAACTTCATTTCCTCAAAACAAAGTAAATAACCATTATGCAATTATTCAATTAAGTTCAAGTACTCATAATATCAAGTAAAGGAGAGCCAATTATACCGTCATTATAACAAATTTAAATCAATTTTTCATCCTTACCCAATCTTACAAGTAAGTAACTCATATGGTCAATAAAATGCTTTCTAAACTCATGATAATCTTTTTATTCTACTTAAACAGATATTTATTCATATAATGTAGCTAAATATTACTTAAGTTGTGAAAGTGTCTTTTGACGCGAGAATCGACATTTTTAGATGAAGATCACCGGTTACTCAACACTTCACATACTCAAGTTGCTTTGCATACTCTTAATTCAAGTACCGTTTTACGCGAAAGTCGACATTTGTAGATGAAGACTCCCGGTTACTAAGTACGAGAATCATTGGAGTAGAATAAATCTTTTTTTCTTTTTTTTTTCTTTTTTTTTCTTTCCACTTTTTTTTTTCTTTTTACAGCATAGATAATAATAAATTCCTCAAAAGAATAATCATAAGAAAAGTATTGCACTTATTGACCATATTTATCACTTAACTTATAAAATCCAATAAAGAAAAGAAATTTCATCAAATATGCAAAAAAATATAGGTATAATTTTCTCCACTTTACACGATATACTTTCCTACAAATGCAAAAATTATAATCACATAATAGTCATTTCCAAGTTAAATGAGAAAAGAAGTTTCCAAATCACATATATTTATCTCAAATGTAGGAGAAATTTGAACTACTAATGGTATGGAACTTGTTACCCCTTGGATAAAATCGAAAAAATATGAAACTTTTTGGGGCAAGTTTGCAATTTTGGACAAGATTTTAGAAAAATTTTGAATTTTAACACAAGCCCAATATTTGCAACTAATAATTCAATCACATACAATGTATATAATCTCAATTCTCCCCCCACACTTAACATACACATTGTCCTCAATGTGTAAAAAGGAAAATCAAGATAAAGAAAGTAATACTCCCCTATTGTTGTGATTGAATATGAAGCTTAAAGGTATGTTGTTCGCTTGTCTTCATCGCTTCATGAGTTCCATTTGGTAACCATTAGTGATATAAACCTAAAAATGGAAAATGAGAAACAAAAGTGATAACAAAGGCTTAATAAACATATAACGGCGATCCGTAATTCCTTAGCCTTTGTGGTGGTGATGTACCTATAGAAAATACACAATAAGCAACTCAAGGTACAAGAAAATATATGAGGAAAAGAAGAAAAAGAGAACCAAGGAATCTGCATTTTTTTTTTTTTTTTTTTTTGCTCCGAAAACGCGACTCATCAAAACGCGCCAACAAGCCGCGTTTTGTGAAGTCGCGTTTTATGCACAAATCTTGCAGGAACAAAAACGCGACTGTGTTGTAAAACGCGACTTTGAGTCGCGTATTTTAAGGCGCGTTTTCAATTTTTGATCAGGCTGGAAAACGCGACTTGGTAAAAAACGCGACTTTCTGTCGCGTTTTGAAGGCGCGTTTTATTCAGTATAGGCGCAGAATTGAAAACGCGATTATGGAAAACGCGATTCTAAGGCGCGTTTTCAGCCCAAGTGCGTTTTCTTCTGCGAAATTTTTGCAGAAAGCCAATTTTGAAAAATTACCATTTGTACCCCAATCACTCAAAATGCATCATAGATCATTTGTTTGCTAAAATTCTCAATGCATGCACATGTAAAATGATCAAAATATGCATTTTAACCCCTTCTAACAAATCAAAAACAACAATTACTCAAATTGAGGGGTTGAGTTCCTTGATCAAATTTCGCCTTTTTCACCTCATTTGGTCACTTTTGCTTCCATTTCCAATACCTACAAATGAAAAATAACAAAATAACTCAAACACATACTTTAAACATAAAATCACCCCAAAATAACATAAATAGCCAAAACATTGGGTTGCCTCCCAATAAGCGCTTCTTTATAGTCAATAGCTTGACTATTTCACCTCATTTTTCAAGGAGGCTTAGTTAACGAATAATCCACCATTTTTGGTCGTGGTGGATCATTAAATGGTGACTTTATAGCAAAAGTCACATGATCTAATGATAGGAGAAATGGAATTGACTTACCTATCCCAAGTGTTTCATAAATATTACCTTGAATATGCACCACTTGAGAACTTACCAAAGGAAATGTCATAAAAGTATCTTGGGCAGGAATACCTTTAGAACCTATACTTTCACTGCACTCCTCAAGAGGGGTGAAAAATGAGTCATTAAAACTCACCTCTTGAGGCTCAAAGTTAGTTCCAAAGATATTATCATGTGAAATGGATATTTGCTCATTAAAACACAATTGAAATTCATCATTTTCATCCAAATGCAATCCATTTTCACATACAACATTCTTACCATTCATGCTAGGATCATTTTGCAAATTTTTAGAGGAAATAACTTCACACAATGCATTCAATTTCTCTTGTATTCTACTAAAGTGAGAAGTCAGTTCATCTATTCTTTCTTCAACCCTATCAAAACGGTTGGAAGTTGCATTAGCTAATTTTTCTAAAGCTAACTCCCAAGATGGCTTAGAATCATTAGCTACCATTTCAATTGCCAACTCCCAAGATGGTTTTGATTCATATTGGACACATTCAGGTTGGTAATCGTACAAATATGAGGAATTATTATAAGTACATTGATTATCCCAACCATACACAGGAGAATTGTTCCAATTAGCACTATATTGATCAAAACAAGGATTGTAATGCTCTAATTCATCATAATAACCCACATTTTGTACTTGTATACATGTATTAGTTGCATGATAACCTCCACACAAGTCACAAATCACATGATAAGAATTAAAAGTATTAACATTCCTCCCTTGCTCAATTTCATGTATAATTGTGTCCATTTGAACTTGTAACATAATTACATCAAATTTTGCCTTTAAGCACTTCAAACCATCTTCAAAAGACATACCTTCAGTAATTTCTTGGTTACCTCTGTTGAAGGAGCTTTGCACTAGGCAACCATCCATTGCCAATCGTTCATTTCTCAAGCTTTGTCCTCCCAATTCACCTACCCTCCTCATTATCTAAAATTACTTTTAAACAATCTCAAAAGTAAGATTAGTTAAGAAGGATAGATTCCAAGACACAAACTAAAACAGAAAAAAAAAAAATAAAAGTTGACTAAAAAAAAAAAATGACATAAAACACATAAGATACAACAAAAACAACAAAAATAAGAAAAATTGTCTAAATTAATAAAGTTGCTCTTCACACCGATATTGCCAAATCTTCCTCGGCAACGGCGCCAAAAACTTGACGGGTATTTTACATACGTGCAAGCTAAAAAATACCGAATTACACCCGTTCACTGCAAGTATACAGATCAACTAGTAGTTTAGGGTATATATCGGGTCGATCCCACAAGGAAGAGTGAACAATTACCGGTATTACTAAAGCTTCTCTATTATTTAGACTATCAATAAATTATAACAAATTTAACCTACTGAAATTATACAAAATGACAAATGAAAGCTCCTTAGGTTGTGGTATCCCTAACTACTCATGCAAGTGCTATATTTGGATCATTGAATACTACATCTAGGCTAATTATGGTGTAATTTCCTTATGCATTTGAATCCTACTTTCGTAGTGAATCAATTATACTTATAACTAATCCATACCTATTCTCATGGTTATGAAATTAGTTACAAGTTCATTTCTTCAATGAAATTACATGAAATGAATCACTAAAAACCACATAGGTGCACCTCTACTTTCGTGAGTGTACTCCCTATGTTTAGCACTTATTGAACTAATGTTAAATATCAATTTTCATTGCAGAAATAACACCTTAGATAATCACAATTAATGGTACCAGATTAATCATGATTTAAAAAGCCAAAGTGCTAAATAACTTGCTCAAATCATAGCAAACAAATAACCAAATAATAAATACTAACAATTATAGAAAGTTCAACCAAACCCAAGGCTTAAACTTTAGATACACATATTTAACATAAAATCCAGAAATTGCATATTAACTAAATTTGGAATCAAGTACAAAAGATAAAGAATTGGAGAAGAGATAACCCTTGTCACATGAGCTTCAACTCCTCCTTCTTCATCTCAATCTTCATCCTAATTTAGCAATATACAAGAGTGGATGAACTAACTAGCTAAACTATACTACACTAATCTAATACTAAGAGAATGGAAAAACTACATTTCTGCACTTCCAAGCTTCTCCCCTATGCTCTGCATGTCCTGGTTGCTCCCTATATAAACTGCTCCAAAAGCTCCTTTTCCATTGGTCCAAACTTGCTGCATTTGATTTCCAAATCTGAAATTGTTAAGATAGTCAATAGCCATTGTTTTTGACTTGAAAATATGCCAACTTTCTTGCCCTTTTGTCTTCTAAAGCATGTGCACCGAATTCTCTTGCAGATTGTAGCTGGAAAGTAGTCAGAACACAAGAGAATTGACTGAGCAAAATTGCAGAATTGCGGCCGGAAAACGCGCCTACACAAAACGCGGTTACAAGTCACGTTTTGTGTACTCGCGTATTCACTTTGTCCTTACTTCAGCTGCGATTTTCTCTATCATAAAGGCTGAACTGGATTTTTTGTAAAACACCAAAGTTGTAGCCCTTTGAGTTAGCTTTCCAATGCTTCAAGAATCATCCAAATCTGAGCTTTGTAGCCTGAGATATAATCGAAATACTAAACACTGGTCAGAGCTCTGTTTTCCACTTTGGACAGCTGAGTTGAATTTCGGTATTTCAACTTTTGGACTATGAAAACGGCTGAACTGGACTTTGATGTCTTCATACCAAATGTAGATATATCTCTTAGATTCAAAATGGTACCAAGATCACCTTGATCCGATCTGTGTAGCTCCAGATATAGTCAAAATACCAAAACGTGTCAGAGTTGTCAAAACCTGACTTTTCTTGATTCAAATTGCATTTTTCCTTTTTACACTTCATATTTTATTTTCACCACTTTAATCCATCTTCAATCATCCAAATATCTTCTCAATGCACTTCATTTGATGATTGAATCATTAACCCTACAAAATATGAAGTTTTTACCATAAAAATCCATAAAATGCAATGTTTAGCCATTTTAACATAAAATGTAGTTTTTTTATCAAAACCTTAGTTATTTTAGTTATTAAACTAAATAATCAAACCAAAATTAACTAATAAAACACACAAAAAATACGTAAAATAAACTCTTATCAACAACCCTAGGTACGACCATAGGATTTAATTTCTAGATTGCATTAAGATTTAGAAAAGCCCAATCCTAACTAACAAACACGCTACGAGGGTTTGTTTAATTTAGATCGTATGTTTCCCTGACATAAACCCAATTATACCAATTGCTACCGGGACAGAGGTAATCGAACAATTACGGATCCAATTACCCCTAATTAGCAAAATAGCCCACGTGAATAATTAAATATTGCGCACTATTCAATCATACACAAAAACTATAACAGTTAAAAGCAGAAAACATATAAATACCAATAAATGGAGGAAACAGTTAAAATAATTTAGATCTCACAGTAATTGCCGAACCAAATCTTCAGTTGTCCCCCTGACTAGAAAACGGAGATTTAGCTACACATCCTCAAGGGAAATCCGCAGGACTCCCTTGATAACCACTGGTTCCTTCTCCAAAAACTAACGAAAGAAGACAAAGAAAAACAACCTGTCACGGCCGTCCCTCTCAATTCCTATTTTGTAGCTTCTTAAGGAAAGCCAACTCCTCCCGAATTTGTTGCTGGCCGAACTCCTAATGAAACGTGAATCCGGCTTTTTCTCTCTCAAATCTGTGCAAAGGAAAGAAAAGACTAGAAATTGCTATGCTACTTTTCGTCTCTAGCCTTTAAGATGAAAAACTGATGTCCGCCTCAATCCCCCAAAAATCCTCTGCTCAATCCCTATTTTCTAGGAATAAGTTAACTAATTACGGGGATGGTTTCCTATTACAAGTCAATCTCTTCCTCACTAATCGAAAATAATGTCCAATACAAATAGGAAAGTTCCAGTAGCAATAAAACTCGGAATTTGACTTGGATTGGAAAACTGCCCAATATCAATCTCGACTTTCTGGCCTTGAATGTAGCTCCCGAACGTACCACCCTCAAATTAACTGGAAAATTGCCACTTTTAATCACGTTTTGCTCCTTTTCCTACAATTAGCACCATTAATCAAATATAAGTAGAATCCGACAGTTAAGACAATATTTGGCTAAAATCAAGAGGAGAATAATTATAAATTTAGCAACAAATTATGGCCTATCAGTGGACAAACTTTTGTTAACTAATCCCTCTCTCGCCCTTACTCTCTCATCCTTTTATGAATCGATCATAATCTTTTTCATGTCAAATTTTAAATACAAACCATCTTATCATGTAAGTCGTATTTTTCTTTGCTTATTTATAAGTTTTATCGCTTTCCCTTACTATTTGTCAAGGATACAATTTGCAGGTATGTGAAGAATGTTTTCCAACAAAAGAATAAAATAATACATGAAGAAATTTTGTTCATTGTTTTTTGCAAGTTTTTTTAAAATTTTATCAATCTATCATAATATTTTCCATATAAAATCATATAATAATCTTAACGTAACTCCTATTTTTTCATGCTTAATTATAAGATTGATTCCTTTTCCTTTTTATTTGTCAGGGATGCACTCTGCAGTTAGATCAAGAATGTTTTTCAACAAAAGAAAAAAAAAGGTACATCAAGAAGGTTTATTCACTATTTTTTGCATAATTATTTAGAAAGTCTTAGCAACGGATTTGTGTTTAGATCAATTTTAGGCCATTTGTGTGGTTTCCATAGATTTGTGCTAAACTGAGATATTTTGAGATACAAAGCTTTTAAAGGTGGTCTGTGGCAGTGTCCTTTGATTTGCGAACTTCAGCCAAACCAAGAATGAAGAAGAATAGAAGAACATGATACTTCATTGTTGCCTAAACAAAATATGCCAAGTTGTTACCTTTCAGTAAATGAAAATCGAGCAGTACATAAATTAAAAGTAGGATTAAAAATCATTTACTTTCAAAAATGTTGAAGTAAGTCACATTCTCTAATTTAAATTATGAATTTTTTGGTATTTTTAATTATTATTAAATCAAAGCTAATATTGTTTCTACAAAAAGGATATGTAGTGGCGCTGCAAGAAGGTAAGAATTGAAGGTTAAGAGAGATGCTTTTTTGTAGTAACGTAAATTACTGGTGGATAAATAATTGTGGGGATTGACAATACTAATCCTAGATGCAGAAGTACCTGCAACATTGCAGATTAAGTGCTAGAGATTTTAAAAATTTATAAAGCACACGTGTCAAAACTTTAGAGAACTGATAGATCTACATGTTGTTTGTGGATTTAACTGCTAGCATGCTGCCAAGTCAGATTCAGGATCTAAGATTTTGGACTTTAAATTGAGATTAGTTTTCTTCAGTTAATATATAGCAGATAAAAGCACATTAGTTTAAATGCTTAAACATGGATTATTTTGTGTAAGAAGTATAAAATGTATACCTGAAACATGGATTAGTTTGTGCAAGAAGTATAAAACATATGCCCGAATCATATGGATGACTTTTTTCTTTTCAAAGAAAATTCAATTAGAAAATATTGAATTTCAAAGCGAGTAACAACTGCTAAGGGGTATCTAATTGTGTAGAAAAAGTAAATTACTAAAGATATATGTGCACTCGAACAATTTGCTAAAGTTCTGTAAGCACTTATGCAAAGGTATATGCACATTCAAGAATTTATTGAGGATCAGTATCTTTAATCCATTAATGAATACACCATTACCTAAAAAATCCTGAGCATTTGATTGGAAGTCTATTTCTTTCCCTTTCAAAATTGCACAATTCTCCTAGATTTAGACCCCAAACATGATTTCATAAAATAAAGAATGTTAACACATCCTTGAATTATGAACTAAATTGACTTTGATAGTTTAAGCAGATCAAGAAAGATAAAACTAACTTTTACTACCACTTATCTCATTATATCCTTATCTCTGTATATGTGAATCCTTATCAAGGTACAAAATTATTAATGACAACCTAATACCAAATTTAAAATTTTCCATTTTATTAAGAGAGGCTTACATATATATATATATATATATATATATAGTTGTAACAGAATCAGCCATGAATTAACTATTTTTAATCAATTTAATTTAAATATTTGACTTACACTTAGTATATTAAATTTTATAAAATAATAATTTTAGTTCTATTGTATCAATTTTCATTCCAAAAAATATAAGCTTTAAAATAGAAAAAGTATCCGTGCAAATGCACTGGTGAATAACTAGTTAGCTAATAAATATAAGTAGAGTTTATTTCCACAGTAACCTTTTTTAGAAAAAAAACTCCTAGTGTGACATGACATTTCTTTTGGAGTATCTGAATATTATAAATAATAGTGTCCAGATAATAGAGGCCTTATTTTTTACTTTTTTACTATTCTTCTATTTTCGTTCAAAACAATATTCTTTAAATCGTTTTGGGAGAATTTCTGCATACTACTATGTGAAAATTCTGGTTGGCTTTGTTATTCCTAGAGAGAATTGCTGCAAACCCAGTAGTAGTATAGTGGGGGTAAATTTTTTTAAGAAAAGTGAATTTTCACGTCAAATCCGTATTTTGTTGTTGTAGTTATTACTGTTTTCCTAACAATCTTAAGGAAATTTTGTCAACATGGAGGGCACCAATTCCGATAATCTTTTGAACAAATTTTTCAAGTCTGATATGATCAAGTTGGATCGGTTTGATAGCACCAATTTCACCCGCTGGAAAGACAAATTACTGTTTCTTCTCATGGAATTAGGCGTTGCATATCTGTTGGCTGATAATCTGCCAAAGATCCCTGAACCATCTGATGGCGAGTCTTATGAGATCAAGGCAAGCCGTAAGAAACGTTAGGAAGACGAAGTTTGCTGTAGGGGCTTCATCTTAAACGCCTTGTCAAACCATCTATATGATTTGTTTCGTTCTCTTAAATCACCGCAAGAAATTTGGAAGGCTTTGGAGAACAAATACATGTCTGAAAAATAAGGTACAAACAGATTTTTTACTATGAAGTTCTTTGATTTTCAAATGTTAGATAATAAGTCTGTAATGAATTAAGTGGATGAATTACTTCTGTTGGTGTCTAGACTAAAGGATTTAAGTATAGAAGTGTCGGATCAACTTCAAGTGGGTGCTGTGATTGCAAAATTACCATCCACTTGGAATGATTATAGGAAGAAACTGCTGCACACTCTTGAAACTTTCACCATAGACCAACTCACAAAGCATATCCGAATTGAAGAGGAAACTCATATAGGGGAGAATAAATTTGCTTTGGAATCTGGTACTAAGGTGAATAATATTGAGTCTAGTGGTAATAAAAAATCTGGAAAAGGCGGAAACAAATCCGGTAATAAGAGAAAACATAGAGATATGTCTTCTAAAAATTCTGCGAATAATAAGAAAGACAAGTCATGTTTTTTCTGTGGGAAAAGGGGCATTTTAAGAAAAAATGCAGGTTCTACAAGAAATTGAAGACAGAGGCAAATGCTGGACAAAAAAAGGAAAATGTTATTGAAGATTCTCTTCCCAACAATGCTGAAATCGTTGCTATGATTGGTGGACTTTCCATCAATATGGTAGCTGAATGCAACTTGACAAATTGCCAATCTAATGATTGGTGGTATGATTCGGGTGCTACTGTTCATGTATGCAATGACAAGAATTTGTTCAAAGATTATTAGGTTCCTGTCCCAAATGAAATTGTGTTAATGGGAAATCATAACACATTTGATGTGCTTGGAAAGGGGACGGTTGAATTGGTGTTTATCTCTGGCAAAACATTGGTTCTGATCAATGTTTATCATGTTCCCGACATAAGGAAGAATCTGGTTTCTGCAAGTGCATTATGCAACAAGGGATTGAAGGCTGTCATAGAGGTAGGAAAAGTAATTCTATCCAAAAATAATGTATTTATAGGCCAAGGATATTCATGTAATGGCATGCTCAAACTAAGTATCAATAAAGTTAATATTTTTGCTTATTTGATTGAGTCTTCTATTAATTTATGGCATGCTCGTTTGTCACATGTTAATTTTAGATCAATCAAATTCATGCCAAAATATGGATGAATATCTTGCACAGATGACAACTTTGGAAAATGTGAAACATGTCTACAAGCAAAGATGACAAAGAAACCTTTTCCAAAGAATGAAAGAACTTCTAAATTGCTTGAAATTATGCATTCTGATATATGTGAATTGAATGGTCATTTAATAAGGGGTGGAAATAGATATTTCATAACTTTTATAGATGATCATTCTAGATTTACATATGCTTATTTATTGAGAACAAAAGATCAAGCATTTGATATGTTTAAATTGCTTAAGACTTTGGTTGAAAATCAGTTGGAAAGGAAAATTAAAATCCTACGAGTGATGGAGGAGGCGATTATTTTCCAAATGAATTTTCTGTTTTTTGTGAAGAAAATGGTTTGATCCATCAAACAAGTGCACCATACACCTCTCAATAAAATGGTTCAGCCGAAAGGAAAAATAGAACATTGGTTGATATGGTTAATGCTATGCTTATGCATGCTAGATTACCATTTAACCTTTGGGGAAAAGCTTTATTAACCGCTTGTCATATACACAATCGAATACCTTCAAAGAAGACAAAGGTTTGCCATATGAACTATGGAAAGGAAGAAAGCCTAATTGAAGGTATGGGGTTGTATAGCCTATTATAAGGTTCCTGATTCGAAGAGAACAAAATTAGGACCAAGGGCCTTAAAGAGTGTTTTTTGTGGGATATGCTGAAAATTCTAAAGCATATAGATTATTAGATTTAGACTCAAATACAATAGTAGAGTCTAGAGATGTTGAGTTTTTAGAAACAAGCTTTCTAAATGATTCAACTTCTAAACTAGATCTATATTACCACAAAACACGACTATGGATCCTAATACTTCTACAAATGATAATAAAAGGAAAATAGTTGAAACTCTTAGTGAACCTATGAGGAGTAAGAGAGCATGAAAAGAGAAGAATTTGGATCCGAATTATATTTATTTACAATCTTTAGTCTTTTTAGTTGAAGGTAGTAGGAATGGTGTATTCAATAAAATACCTATACTTATACATTTGGAAGAGGATCCTAAAACTTATAAAGAAGCGTTAGCTTCAAGGGACTCAGCCTTTTGGAAAGAAGCAATTAATGATGAGATGGATTCTTTAATGTTAAATGGTACATGGGTGTTATCTGATTTATCTCCGGTTGCAAACCTAAAGGATGTAAGTGGATATTTAAAAGGAAACGTAACACTGATGGTTCATTACTAACCTTCAAAGGAAGACATGTTGCAAAAGGTTTGAATGCAGTTGTAAAAAAGAGCATGAAAATTTGTAGAAACAATATTTTGGGAATATCAAGAAGTATTGCACATCAACTTTAACAATTCATTTGGAGCTTGAATTCATCTATAAATAGGGGATTGAATACATATTTTCATAACTTTGAAACCTAGAGAAACTACACAAATGTAGTCTTTCACTGGAACTTCCTAATTCATTAATGTAGTATAACTTAGTATAGTTAGTTTCATTCAATCCTTGTATGTAGCTAGATATAGATGAAATTGAGGATGAAAATGAAGAGATTGAAACTCAAGTGAGAAGTGTGACATTTTTTGTATCACTTTATTTCTTGCATTGATTCTTATGTTTATTTATAATACAAGTTTTGTTCTTATTTTCTTAACGTTTATCTTTCGATAGTTTGTATACCTAGGGAATGGATGAATTTCTGTATTTTTAAGTGAAGTTTTCATGGTTATTTGAGTTGATTTTTTGAACAAGTTATTTAACACTTTTACTTTTAAAATCATGATTAATTTGGTACCATTAATTGTACTTATCCAAAGGTATCGTTTCATCAATAACAATTGTAATTTAATACTAGTTCATAGAAGTGTTAAATCTAGGGAGTTAACTCACTAATGCAGGGTTATACCTTTGTCAATTTGGTGTCTTGTTCCATGTAATTTTATAAAATTTAATGAATCTATAACTAATTTCATATCGTGTTAGTAGGTGTGAAATAGTTATAGGTATGGTTGGTACGTCAACAAAAGCGTGTATCATATACATTAGAAAGTTATACCATAACTAACTAAGGTAATAACACTCATTCAATCGGTAACTTTATTTGCAAGAGCAGTTAAGAATTCCATGAACTTAAAAGTTTTCTATTGTTATTTTTACTACTTTTATTTCATGTTAGTAGTCTAATTTACTTTCATTATTTGTAATAGTCTAACTAATATAAGAGTTTGAAAATCACTGGTAATTAACAATCTTTCCTATAGGATCAATACTTAATATCCCCTATACGCAATAAGTCAATTTTTGGGATTATTTTCATTTTAAACTATTATTTATTTTGACTTAAATTATATTGTGTTTGAAAAAAGAACAGTTTGAATAAATTTATAAAAATGAAAATATAAGAGCATGTAGAATTAGTATGCGAGAAATAATTATAGCCAAGACTAATCTAATAAATCTTGAAAATAATTGATGAATTAACATGTGAGAGATAGAGAAGAATGTGAGTAAGTGAGTAGGAACAAACTTCAGTTAGAGAGAGAGAGAGAGGAAAAGTAATTAGTGCGTAATGGATCTAAAAATATCAAGAAGAATGTATGAAGTTAACTGATTAAGGGCAACCTTGGCATTTGATAAACATTTGCCTTGAAAATATCGCTAGTCGTGCTTGTTTTTTCTGTTGAATCGATTAGGAAGAGATTTTATTTCCTTTTTTAATTTGGATACTATTAGTTTAGGAACCATATATTTAGTTTCCCTTTTTTATTAGTTTTAGTATTTATTAGTATTCTATTAAAAAGAGGATTCTTATCCTTTGTGTAATGGGGAATTACGCGAGTACTAGTACGAAGGATTGGTGATATGTTTCTGGGGATACGGCCGTGAAGAAACGAAAACAGCCAGAAAGAACGACGCGCTAATCTTTGGCTATTCTTTTGTTCGTTAGTTAGAAAAATTTTGTTACTTTTCTTCTTTTTCTCTTCAACCACAAGCCCTGGTCGTACTTTTGGCTGCAGATCAACCATGAAAAGTGAATAAATTCCTGCTCTAGGCAAAGAATAATCAAAGTTCTGATTTATTGAATACTATGGGATCTAATTTGATTTTATTTGCTTTATTCAGTTATAAATTTTTTTATATATTCCCTATTCATTCATGAGAATGTTTATTTTATACAATTAAATAACTGATCACTATTTACTAGTTAGAATAATCTACTATCATCTAAAACATCAAGTTCATAATTTTTTGATAATTTTATATTTGTGGTGAGTGAGATAATTTAATTGTAATAGAAACTTTTGAATTTATGTCACGCAAGTATACAATCTATGTAAATGAACCAAACTTACATGTTTGTTAGATAAAATTGGTAACTTTTCTAATATTTTTTGGGAGCTTTTCTAATAATATGTTTGTTAGAGAGAACTGGTAGATTAATTTATTAACATTTTACCAAAAAAAAAAAAAAATCAGTCTCTGAGAATATAACTCTACTTGTCACTACATTTGAGTTTGTATTTTTGGAATACGAATTTCTTTCTTTTTTTTTTTTTTTGGGTTTGACACCCACCATAAATCTTCAAGCATTTGGATTTTCTAGAAAGGCACTCGGGGAAAAACAAAAATAAACCCCCTTGAAGGGTGAGTAATGCACAATAATGGTTTCTGCGTATGGATTCATGCATTTTTCTTCTGATCAGAGGCGACAGAGGGAAATCTCATCCTCATCTCACCGGATCGACACCTATTCAAATCTTATCCTCATCTGGGACAGGACCATTCTTGTCCTTTAACGGAATTCTGGGACCAGTCCGTCCTGAACTGAATTATTGTACTTCCACAGAATGCGTCAGTGTGTCATGCGTCAGTGTACACTAGCAGTTGTTGAATTAATTAATGAGCACAATGGAAATGTACAATTAATTACACCAGCCAGGGGTGGATGATTAGAAATAGGTGACCCGGCAAATAACTATGCATCAATAAATGCTGAAAGGTCAAAAACAAGAGAAATTGGCAGGTTGGAATCTCTCTCTCTCACACACACACACACACACACACACACATAGGCCCTGTTTGGCAGGTTGGAATTAGATAATAAATATAAAACATAATTATTAGTTCATCATTCATATTTGAATTATTGAGTATTTAAATATATAACCTTAACTTGCAAGCATATGCCAAAAGTACATGTTTAATATGTGAATTTGTATTCACTAATTACTAATTTTGTTCATGCATAGAGAACTAATATAACACAAAAAAATAAAAAAAGAACTAATACAATACATATGAATTGCATGTCAACATATTAATGTATTAACTTTCATTATTGAAAGCAATCAAGTCATTCGGGTGTCGGTGAGAGGGATGGGTAGGGGAATTTAGAGATACGGTATACAAGTGAAAAGTCTCGAATTCAAATCCTCACAATTACACTAAATAAAAAAAAATTAAAAACAGTCATTTGCAAACCCGTACTGTAGTATTTTAACATATATAAGATAAAAAAAAATTAAAATGTGATTTCTTATGCAAAAAAATTCATCAATTATTGATCTGAATGAGCAGTAAAAAAGAGTAAACAACACCGCCCGGACCTGACCACTTGTTGCTAAATCAACACCATCCAGTCAATTGGTGAATTTCTGGGGTTGCACAGACTTCGAGTACAGGTATTGAGCACCACAGATCTTCACGCTAGATAGCATATTCTTTTTCGGAATAATTTCAGCCAATTTGTGTTTCATTTTGCTGAAACACAAATCAAATCTTTCGCGGAATGACAATATGTTAAGCCGTAGGTTCCTCCCAGTTACACCAAAAAAATTTGAAACTCACGTATTTCAATTATAAATATCTGCCAAATGATATGTTCATTTGTTCAAAATGTATGAGTTTACGAGTCACTTTCTCTGTTCCATGGTTCATATCATTCTTTTACTTTATCCAAGTTCGAAAATAAGGATCAGATTTTATGCACAGAACATAAATATCAATATCAAACATTGTTTATTGTGTCATTCAAAACAAAAGCATTTAACAGATACCCTTTCATGGTTCATCAAAACTTGGTTATTTTTTTGGAAGTTCAAATTATTATGCAAACATTTGATCAGTATAACCATATATTGGTCCCAATGCACAAGATCTTTTAGCAAACAGGTCTAATAATGCACTTCAATCTCCAAAGGCATGTTATGTGATGGGAGGGGAGGAGGCAAGCTTGGGGACAAAAGCAAGGGGAAGGACTAGATTTGCCCGTGTCTCACGCAGATAGAAATGAATGCAGTGGTTATGAATTCATGGTTCCAAGACTCGGCCAAGACCGAGATGAATCGGGCGAGTCGTCACCGTTTCGGTCCTCGCCAATACGATACCGTGACGATACGATATCGAGATACTCAACTCGCCGAGACGTCACCGTGAAGGGTTGAAACGGCCGAATCACTCTGAATCATCCCGAGTCAACTCAAATTTTTATTATTTTTACTAATTTTTTAATTATTTTTGTTTATAATATTTTTTATAATTTTTAGAATATTAAATGTTTCAAAAATTCGTGTCTCGCAAAGACTGCGACCGATGTGGAATGGTTCAGGCCGCGACCGCAACCGTGACCGCGACCGCGACTTTGAACCATGGTTATGATCCATTCGCTTGAAAGTAACAGGCTTTTGTTATTTCTGATCACTTCTACATGATAGAAAGGGACTTTCTTGCCAATAATCTATGGGGGGAGGGGGACTTTCTTGCCAAGATTTGAAATAATTTCCTGGTCATGGAGTATGATCTAATCTTTTGGAATTTGACGTATTTGGATTGGGTGGTGGATTGATATAGGTGTGGATGGAGTTCTGGTAGTTGGCAGAAGGAAACTGAAGAATCTTTGAGGGGAACATTCTTGTGGGTTTTGGCTTTGAGGAGTATTTTCCAAAAGTGGACCAAAAACATGAAAATGAAGGGAAATAATTCTTCCCCATGAAGATGATTTTCACTGTAAATGTTTTCCATGGGAAAAAAAATTTACACTGAAACAAACGGACCTGAATGAATGTCTGAATGGCATTTGCCACCTTTTCCAGGACTAAGATGTCGTTTAGAAGCTCCGTATGCAATCAAGAGCTAAAGAGTGTCGCAGGATCCAGGGGAAAGTTTTTCTCTTCTTCTTTTTCTTTTTTTTTTAAAAGGTTTCTAGCACAATATAGTACGGTACGGATTCAAAGTTTCATTTTTTTTTGGTTAGATGTTAACATTCTACACCTACACCTATACGGTACGAAAAAAGGGGACAGGTCCAATAGGGGCTATTGAAATGTTTTTTTCTCCCGCTTGTGTTGTTTTCTTTTCCATGTCATTTTTCTTTTTTCTTTTAAAAGGTAAAAAATGAAAGACAAAAAATGTGGGAATAACAAAATGCCAATAGGAAAATGAGATGAGCTCCAGAAGAAATGAATGCGACACTCCATAACCATAAACCTAACAATGATCATTGGGCTAGAAAAACCATTTTTCTGGGTATGCAGGTTTAACAAGCGTATAGTATATGCTTTGATCACCCAACAATGAGAAAAAGTAACAAGTTTCCACACAGTAAGATACAAGCTATTGGTGCAATCCAGGGTCCGAGAGTGGAAGACCAGGCTTCTGTTTAATGATACAGATCAAGGTCCCATGTCATAGCAAAACATGATTTGCTATACATCCAACTTCATCATTATCCAGAAAGTCAAACATAAAGGGTCTGTTTGGATTGTAAGTTATTTGGGATTATTTGGGATATTTTTACTGTAGCACTTTTTGTGATGTGATGTATGTGAGATAAAAAGATATTGGAAGATAAAAAGGTGTATTGGAAATTGTAAAGATGATGTAAGTAAATAAAATTGGGGAAATATGAAGCAATCCAAACAATTATGTGTGATGTGAAACCCACTCCTATGAATACAAAATTTATGTGTTGGAATACTTTGGCCATGACAATTAAACTTTACTTTTTTGGACAAATTTACCCCTATTATTGATAGAATTAATAGTAGATCTGCCAAAAAGCAATTTTGGTCTATAAGTAAGTAAATGCATCTCATCCTACTATTGACGAAACATAAGGAACTTGGCTTTTTTGTTAAACTAAACATCTAATGTAAAACTAACCAAACGCTTGACAACAAGATTACTCATCCGAAAATAAATAACCACCACTAATTTTTGAATAGTTCGTTTGGTCCATTAGATCATATGATAATTTGGAGTTCTTTACTTCTATTACTATAATGGCATTTTATTCTAACAACTACATCGACTCTCTATTATTTTCCTATAATATAATCTAATTTGCGAACTAATTTGACCATGACCATAAATGACTATCAAGTTAAAGTTGATGTTATTTTCTAAAACTTCCTAGGTAACATAAAACATTCGAAACTCGAAGTTATAAATGAATATATTTTAAAAATTGATGTTATAAATGACTATTTTATTCTTTTTTATAACTGACTATAATTGATTATTTTATCAATGACTTGTTATAAATGACTATTCATTTATGTTATGAATGACTATTTTATTATTATTTTAATAAATAAAATAATAATCATTTTTTTTCTCGAGCTCAATTAGGCTCGAGCTTGAAATTGATATTAAATTGGAGTTTTACAATAAAAGATCGTGAAGCTTAGGATCATGCTGGAAGTCAGAGAAAATTGAGTCAATTCATCTCGTTGTTCATTCTTAATAAGCCTACACGGAATTTACTCAGGCGAAGTCTCGGAATGTGTTAAGAAGAATCCCTCAATTGCATCTCAGGTGCTTCTGATGTCCCCGAGGTACATCATATTATATTCAACAACTAGTACTCTTTTTACTGACCAGCCGGTGGCCTATTACTGAGTTTTGGCTGTATTAGTTGACAAGTTTTGCTCTGACTTTGTCTTCTATATTTTATGAATTCCCACACCACTTGTACAATTTTGATACTAGACTATAGAGGCGTCCTTATTTCCATTGTACTGCCACAGAATGCGTTAGTGTGTCATTGTCGGTGGAGCTCCAATATTAAAGCAGTACGCTATTGGTGGTTGAATTAATTAATGAGCACAATGGAAATGTACAATTAATTACGCCAGCCAGGGTAGATGATTACAAAAAAGTGACCTAGCAAATAACTATGCTAAGTATGTAATCCTCGAGCTCGACTCGGTCGATAAATAATTTGGCTCGATCTCGGTTCGAGTTCAATCGAGTCAAAAAATTTTAAATTCGAATTTGATTTTAGAAAATCTTTAAAAGTTCGAGACTTGATTCGATAAGGCTCGACCTTTAGTCAAACCTTATCGAGTCGAGTAATCAAGATTTTTGACTCGATACCTTACTTATAAATTCAGTATAAATTATACTCATAATAATTATTTTATAATTATAATACATATATATTATTTAAATTATACGACTTGACGAGCTATTCGACGAGCCACGAGTTGCAAAATTTTGACTCGAACTCGAGTCGAATGTATACTCGAATAGCTCGAGAATTCGATTTGACCGAGTTCAAACCAAGCCATTGAGCAAACTACTCGCGAGTAGTTCGCCTCGCATACATCCCTAAATTATGCATCAATAAATGCTGAGAGGAGAAAACAAGAGAATTTTGCAGGTTGGAATCATATATATATATATATATATATAATAAAGTTATACTCTCATACTTATCCATTTTCCTATTCTCTATCCTACTTGGCTAAGTAAACAAGCGAGTTTATTTTACTCGCTCTTACATTGATCACGTGCTATCTCTCTTATATCTCTCCTGTAATAGCCTCGCATCGGTTTTTTTCCCATTGTGGACAAACTTTTGTTAACTAATTCCTCCCTCACCCTTACTCTCTCATCCTTTTATGAATCGATCATAATCTTTTTCATGTCAAATTTTAAATACAAAACCATCTTATAATGTAAGTCGTATTTTTTATGATTATTTATAAGTTTTATCGCTTTCCCTTACTATTTGTCAAGGATGCAATTTGCAGGTATGTGAAGAATGTTTTCCAACAAAAGAATAAAATAATACATGAAAAAATTTTGTTCATTGTTTTTTGCAAGATTTTTTTAATTTCATCAATCTATCATAATATTTTCCATATGAAATCGTATCATAATCTTCACGTAAGTCCTATTTTTTCATGCTTAATTGTAAGATTGATCCCTTTTCCTTTTTATTTGCCAAGGATGCACTCTGCAGTTACATCAAGAATGTTTTTCAACAAAAGAAAAAAAGGTACATCAAGAAGGTTTATTCACTATTTTTTGCATAATTATTTAGAAAGTCTTAGCAACGGATTTGTGTTTAGATCAATTTTAGGCCATTTGTGTTGTTTCCATAGATTTGTGCTAAACTGAGATATTTTGAGATACAAAGTTTTTAAAGGTGGTCTGTGGCAGTATCCTGTGATTTGCGAACTTCAGCCAAACCAAGAATGAAGAAGAACAGAAGAACATGATACTTCATTGTTGCCTAAACAAAATATGCCAAGTTGTTACCTTTCAGTAAATGAAAATTAAGGGATGGGTAGGGGAGTTTGGAGATTGGGTGTACAAGTGAGAAGTCTCGAAACCCTTTCCTCATTACCTCGTTTCTTCATTCTTACAGTACTTCAAAACCCTTTCCTCTTTATTCTATGAAAACCCGTTATAAATAGCTACCCTAGCTACTCACTTTTCAACCCATGCCCTTGATGAACCTCTCCAACTGACTCATCTTTGCATACTTCATTAAAAAACCGATCGCCCCAAATACCCAATATTCCATGCATATTTCTTTGCCAAAAGCGAGGTTTCATCTATGGTGGAAAGCTGACACATCCGTGCATAGTGGGAAGAGCAAAGGAAATTTGGCCAAGACATTATTGTGGGGTCGGGCAGGATGCAGCTATTAAATGAACTCCTAGGTACCGGGTTGATTATGGGTCCCATTGTATTTCTAGGAGAAATAAAATGCAAGTCCCTCAACAACTCATGGGCACTCATTTGTACCCAAAAATTGGCATCAATCGGGGAGCAGCTCCCTAGGCCAAATTGGTCAAATGCAATAATCCTTGGAGATATGTGGAAATGAAGCCATGTGTACTCCAATCTTAAACTATAAATGCTTACCTGATGAAGAGTTATGACTGTTTAAATTTAATTATTAGTTGACGTAGATGAGTAATTATATGCATAAATAATTAAAAGAAATTAATTTTATATAAATTTTTTTTTTACAAAAATAAATTTATTGAAGAATCTTGGTTTATAAGGTTATAGTAATTTGATAATTACAGTACTTAGGGTAGTTATATTGGCAAAATGTGATTAAGTAATTAGAGCAAAAATTAAAAGGTTTTCCCTAAGGATAAAATTGAAAGCTTAGAAAATGACATTAAAAAGCTTACACTAACTGTGATCCCTCTAACTTTTTATATTGCATAGATAGTGGCTTTTTAACTGGAATCAAAATTATAGATGAATAATTAGAAACATAATTAACATAGTGTTACAAAAAAAAAAATCAGAATCGTGACATAATTGACGTGGTAGATTTTAATTTAAATATAGCAATTAGATAAGTAATCTTATCCGCAACATGGTGACTTTCAAATCGATATCAAATTTGTAGATGAGTAATTATAAATATAATTAACATAGTACACCAAGAAACTATAATTGAGATTATAGCTAAAATAATCATAAACATAAATCACATAATACAAAAGTTTCAGAGATTGAACGTTTGAACTATTGAAATAACTAGATAGTTACCAACTTAAGTTCTAACTCCGCAACTAGTTGTACTGGACATGACAAACTGTAAATCACAAAATTGATTAGTAAAATAATGTCAAAATTTGAGAATTTTTAAATATTAACATTATCTAATGATAAGGATAACCAATTATAGTAAAAATCAAAATTTACTCTTAAAAGTAAGTGTTGAATTAAAAGATTTTGTTGTGATAAAGAATATCTAATGAGAGCAAATCCATTGAAACAAACAAGCAACGATATTTAGATAAGTGTCAATTACAATCTCGTATTCAAATTAATATAAATATCCAAACAATGCACTTGACGATAAAGTAAAGAGGTGAGACCCAACACATTATTTAAAACACAAACATTGTTTAGAGTAGTTACAGTAGTTATATTGGCAAAATGTGATTAAGTAGTCAGAGCAAAAATTAGTTTTTCTTTAAGGATAAAATAGAAAGTTTGAAAAATGACACAAAAATGTTTACACTAATTGCGATCTCTCTAACTTTATATGTTGAATAGATAGTAGCTTTTTAATTAGAATCAACATTATAGATGATTTATTAGAAACATAATTAACACAGTACTTCAAGAAATTAGAATCGTGACATAATTGACCCAGTAGATTTTAATTTAAATTTAGAAATTAGATAAGTAATCTTATATGTAACATGGTGACTTTTAAATTAATATTGAATTTGTAGATGAGTAATCATAAACTTAATTAACATAGTACTTCAAGAAACTAGAATTGAGATTGTAGATAAAATAATCATAAATTTTAGAAGAAAATACTCTCCTCTTTGAATAATAAAAAATTTTGAGTGGCAAGTATTAATCTCTTTTCCTTGGTAATCTTATTAATATTGAAAAATATATATTAAGATTCGGAGGGGGAGAGAGAGAGAGAGAGAGAGACCTAGAATGTGTCTTATGCACTAATATAATATTAAGTACCAATCATTCATTGACTTTTCTTTCTGTTTACTTACAATTGATCATTAATTCATTTTGCATACTCTCAAAACATTAAGTTTAAAAAAATTACTCATGGTTTGGGGATTGCATCGCATATTTCATGAATTTTCACAAAAAAATGATCTACACGAATTATGGCATGCATCTGGGTAGTTACTGTATACACTATCAATTTATTTTAGATTAATCTTTTTTATACCATCCATCCAATATTAGGGAGCATCACTAAGTGTTGTTAATACACATTTTTCATCTTTTAAATTCCTTTTGTATGTTACTATTAAGAGTATTTAATTTTTCCTCACATATATAAAAATTACGGTTTCTTGAGTAGTTTTGTTAATTAATTATTTACCAATTACTCCCCTCCTTTCTGTGCCTTTCTTTTTTTTTTTTAAGCACTTCATTTGTAAATTTTCAATTAATGTTAGTAATTAGCAAATCAGTAAATACCGTACAAAAATCACCATATCATAAAAATTCTTTTACAAATTAAATTTCAAATTGAAAAACCAATTTTCATGAAAAGTACATTTTTAAATGACCATAAAATTAATTATTTCTACATACATAGGGAAACTTAATGCAACAGTGGTACGAATTTAAGTGATTCTTTGACTTTTGTTCTTTTATTTATTTATTGCTTAAGTTTATCAATTATTGATCCATTTTTCACTCTCTTATAAATTGCCTAAAGTAGTGGACAACAACATTATTGGTATAAATTGGTTCACTCTCTTATAAATTGCCTAAAGTAGTGGACAACAACATTATTGGTATAAATTGGTTGATATAAAAATAATTGATAAACTTAAGCAATAAATAAATAAATAAAATCTACTGGGTTTTATGATTACTCATCTACAAATTCGATATTAATTTAAAAGTCACCATGTTACATATAAGATTACTTATCTAATTTTTAAATTTAAATTAGAATCTACTGGGTCAATTATGTCACGATTCTAATTTCTTGAAGTACTGTGTTAATTATGTTTCTAATAAATTATCTAATTAAGCCATGTGTACTCCACTCTTAAACTATAAATGCTTACCTGATGTTAATCATCATCAGGTGACCATAGTTTGTTTTGGGGTTCATAAAACATGCCTACAACTTGTCCGGGTGCATGTTTATTTACAATAATACAATCCATATATTAAAGTGGGTCCCATGTTTACAACTCCTTCCGCCCGGTTTCGGTAGCTATTTCACGGACGCTGTCCTTTGCCTGACCCATGCTCATGTGCTGTCCTTATTCCATTTGTTCTGCCTACGGTACAAAGCTAACTCAGCTTTCCACCATAGAAGCAAAAGCGAACCTAAAGTTCCAAAGTTGAAAGCTGTCTTCCCAAGACAAACAAAGAAAGTAAGGAAGAGGCAACCGTTTCCTATTTTTTCTTGCTTTTTTTGGTCATAAAAAAAATTACTGCAGGCTACCAGGGAAAACATTTACCAAAAAAAAAAGGGACTGTCGGGCTTTTATTGTTGCTTCTCACTTTGTCAAAAAAAAAAAAATAGCTTACGGCAGGTACAGTTTTTTTTTTGATAATAATTCATTAAAATCTGCGCTAATGATAAAAATTATATTATTAAAAATAAATAAAAATATATCAAAGAGCGTGTCTAAAGAATGGATACTTCAATTATAGTTTCAGAACCACCTCTGGTCAACTAAATAATTGTCGATTTTTTTTTACAGCAATAATCTAAAGTATTAGCCTGATCGGGCCAAATCAAGACGTCTGAGCTCTGATTTGCCTGTTTGCGGTGGATACATCCAATTGACTTCAAACTTTGTACCAATAGAAAATAATAAAAAATATAACTGCGTGATTCACGAGTTGACAGTGGACTGAGTGTGTTAAGTGGTAGTTGTACCTCTTGATTGCATGATTCTGATTGTGGATCTCTTTGACTTGGATACGATCTTATTAGAATAGTTTTGATTCTATTAGAGGTGTCAAAAATGTGATTTGGACTGATTTGTATGGGTAATAAATAGATAATGGGTATAATTAGATCAATTTATTTATATCTATTTAATAAATGAGTCAGAATTAATCAATCCATTTATATTTATTAATTTAATAGATGGGTATGGGTATTACCCAATTACACATTTCTGATCCGTTTAAAATTTTCTTGATCTTTTTTTAAGATGTTGTTTAATATGAAATAATGACATTTATTATTATTAGGTTGATAAAAAATTCAAATATATCTACTGAACATTCACCAAAATTTAGTTTAAATATACAATTATTTTTAAATAGATATAAATGGATAATGCGAGCCTATCTATTATGTACCAATTAAATGGGTTGAATTAAGTCTCCATTCAATCACATTTCAAAATGGGTATAAATTAGGTAAGATTAACTTTTCACGCACTGACAGTGTAGTGATTTTTTTTTTACAATGATAGTTTTAAATGTATGCCATATATGCACGATTTGAATTTCAATTTTGAATCCATATTATGTGAGATCATCTATTTTCTTACTCCCCGGCCCGCCCGCCGAAAGAATCAGTATACCACGGATGGTAACTGTACGCTTTCAAACAAAAAATTATACTTAGTGTTACTGCCGTGCTGAGGTATCATATAACTATTTAGGCTCCAAAAGACCTAGCTTTGGATAGAGTGCAACAAGATACAGCACATTATTAGATATTTAGCAATACCAACGGATTTGATAAGGTCTTAATTTGTCCTGGTCGCGTGAAAACATCACGTTCTGTTTTTCAACTTTATATTTCCAGTAACATGGTCGGGCCAATCAAGACCTCATCAAATCTGAAATATCCATCTTATCCTCAATCTCACACAATAATGGATTCTGGGATGTCGATTCTTACATTTCTTCTGACCCCTGATTTTCATTTTTGTGGTGGATACATTCAATTAACTTCGAACTCCGTACGAATAGAAATCAATAAAAAAATATAACTGCGTGACTCACGAGATGATAAAAAACTGTGTGTTAAGTGGTCGTTATACCTCTTGATTACATGATTCTAGTTGTTGATCTCTTTTATTTGGATTCCGATCTTATTCAAATAGTTTTGATTTTATTAGATTATGTTTGTCTGGTGCATTTCAATCTTTACAGTTTAATAATTCTTTCTTAGATTGAATTTACATATTTAGTTCTGGATGGTATCATTAATACAATGATACTACACATACAAAGCTTATCATACTAAAAGTTAGAGGTGTCAAAATGTGATTGGGATTGGTTTGTACGAGTCATAAATGGATAATGGTTATAATTAGATCAATCTATTTATACCTATTTAATAAATGGGTCAAAATCGATCAATCCATTTGTGTCCATTAATTTAATAAATGGGTATATTCAATTACACATTTATGACCTGCTTAAAATTTTACTTGTTTTTTTTTAGAATGTTATGTTCCTTTTTTTTAGATGTTGTTAATAAGAAATAATGACATTTTATTATTATTAGCTGGGTAAGAAATTCAAATTTATCTATCGACCATTCACCAAAATTTAGTTTAAATTTAACATTATTTTTAAATGGGTATAGATGGATAATGCGAAGCCTATCTATTACACACTAATTAAAAGAGTTCAACTGAGTCTCCTTTGGAACACATTCAAAGTTCGTTGCATATCTAAATCTACCTGTTAATGGATGAATTTGAACGGATCAACATAATTGAGTTGTGATTAACATATAAACTTATAAGTAACCACCTTTTCTTATGTGCATTGGACATTATCCATTACGGAGTTTACTATTTTGGTCCCTTATGTTTATTGTTTTACTTAATATTTATTCATAGTTAGCTATTTTGCATGAGTAATAATCAATCTAGGACTTTGCAAGGCAAATGAAGGAAGCTAATGGAGGAATTGCGTGAATCACCTAGGCATGTAACATGACAAATTTTGCTCTTTCTTAATTCGCCTTTTAGCTTACCTTCAGTACATATTTTTCTAATTATACAGTTAGGAAAAGAGAACGGTAATTGCGTATAAAAAAAGAGGTTGCATACTCTTGAGAGTATGATAAATAAGTGCATATTAATCAATAAGACACCTTACCTTGTAATCAAAAGATCACGAGTTCGACTACTTATTAAGCAGTTGAAAAAAAAAAGTTTTCAAAAATCAGAGCAAGGTTAACTTTGGAAGTAAATCCCTTCTTGTACCTTGACATTAAATTTTATTTAATATGAACGACACATATTATCTAGACGTCCAATAAAGGAGATCATTGTAACTTTTCAAAAACTTGAATGGAGCAAAAATGAAATTGTTATAAACCGAGTTTTACATACGTATCCCCACACATTGGAACACACTTGCAAGCATATTTTATCATGCTAGTATCTTTATAGTCAATGAAAGCCAATACGCTCAGTGCCACATTGCCCCCTCTCA
Organism: Coffea arabica; assembly: GCF_036785885.1. Taxonomy (NCBI): domain Eukaryota; kingdom Viridiplantae; phylum Streptophyta; class Magnoliopsida; order Gentianales; family Rubiaceae; genus Coffea; species Coffea arabica. The sequence continues at coordinate 18,042,444 of NC_092321.1, forward strand.
AGCTGTATTGCGTGCTGCTTTGCTTCTTAGGACACATTGAAGCTTCTGTTTTTTACTAGCTAGGTAATTATTATATACGATCTTTCTTTCTGTCCTTCATTAGTTTGGCACTAAAACTTGAGTAAGGTTAACAGGATTGTGCGGTACAACCGACAATAATGGAAGGGGAGAAGATGGATACAGAGGGAAAGGTGGAGACAGAGAAGATGAACAAGGCAATTGCGATGGCATATGATGTCCAATCTAAAATATTAGAGGATATAACGGGGGATCACCTCCATACGGGCTTCTATGACTCTAGCTCCGTTATCCCTGGTTCTGATGTCAATTCTGCTCAGACTCGCATGATCGAGGCGGCCCTCCGTTTTGCTTCTGTATCAGGTATATTCAGCGCACCTCTTTTAAGATATGCATTCGCAGTTTGTGTGGAGTTTTCTTCTCTTTCTCCAAGTACAAATGGTGAAGTTATCAAACAAAACTGTATTTTGCTGCAGAGCTCAGCTTTTTTACTTGGGCGCAGATTAATTCCCATTAATTTCGATTGTTGACTTCGTTGAGTTTTCTTCTCTTTCTCCAGTACAATTGTTAGAACTGGTCTTATTGTATTGTTAATATTGTGTTGCTAAAGTTTATATAAAAATAAAACTTTAAAATTATTAATTTAAATTAATTTTAAATTTTGGATATATCCGACTCAAATCTGGATCCGATGAAATTCAAATCCGAAACTGTATATTGATCCCGTCAAAATCTGAATCCGGATCTAAACTAGTTTATTACATGTCTTTTTTTTTTTTTATTAATAGTAACGATAATATTTCTATAATATAATCTATTCTAATCTAGGGAAGGAAGTTTAAAGAGAACTAATAAGTATAAGAACGTACTAAATCAAAGGGATGCTCGAGCACCTCATTTTGAATTTTTTTTAACTGCAAGTAGAATTTGGACTTCTAACCTACAATTAAAAAGGTAATTTAGTTTATTTTTTAGTGGCCACTGAGTCAAAACCACGTAGCTTTGGCTCAGTGGCTTATTACATATCGGATTTGGGTCTGAATGTAACGATTCTGACCGGTTGACATCTCTGTACTGGAGTTAGAGCCAAGGGGGCACTGAAACTTCGGATAGAATTTTCCATTCATTAAGTCAACCTTTACCGAATCGTTCAAGAACTTAAAAAGAGTGTTGGGCAATGTGATGCTTTTGCTGAAGAAATATTTTGGGCAATAGAGGCAATTTTAAATTGTTTCGGAGCCTACAAGTTTAGGGGCAAAGCTTTTGATATCAAAGCACTTTTAATACGAGCTCAAAATTAGTAGTTTTGAAATAACTTTTGTATTTCAAAAAAATCATAAAAATAAAATTTGACCATTTTAGCATGGACTTGAACTAAATAAATTGATAAACTATTTCTAATAGAAAAGGCACTTATGTAACTTTGCACCCAAATGATATAATTGAACACTTGATAAGTGCTCTTGTCGGAATCTCTACTACGTGAAATACTTCTCAATAAGTCATCATAATCTTAAACGGGCACCTAATAATCAAGAATTATCTAAGATGGAATATCATTTCTCTGCCAATTGTGCTAGCCATGTATCTTGTTTTTAACAACACAAAATATTGCCTGCCTTCGAAAAATCAACACATAATTTTGTTGGTATCACTCAAAATTGGGTCAATTTCAATTATATTTCCCGAGATTTGACCTAATTAAAAAGTATGTCTTGTGATTTGATCAGACTATAGTCGAATCCCTTGATAGCAAAACATTTGTCACATACCCGGCCCTCACTTTAAATGCAACATTGCCAGTTAAACCCGGCCCTCACTTTAATTCTATTATTGCCTTTCAAGTTAAATACCTCTTCACATATAGGAAAGAAAATAAAACTTTCAGTTCATGACCAAAAAATACCATCTAATTTTTTTTTTTTGTCAATCATTGACATCTATACAATCCTACTTTATAGGGGAGGAATTCAACTAAGTTGTACAAGGGGTTAGAGAGCAAGCAAATCCATCTTGACCAGGGAAGTGCTTTGGCACACCTTTTAGATTTCTTTTTTTAGCTATAAGGTACAGAGTTTAAACCCGACGTACAGTTTAAAGAGAAATTTTATATCCCATATTTTGAATTGAAGTACCAAATTCTACACCCAATATTATATGCACATGTAAGGATACGATAGTCAATTGGGAAAAGATCTGAGCAATAGTCATTGTGACATATAGGCAACAGAAAAGAAAACAGAAGCAACATTTTGTTTTTCGTTTTTCTATTTGTCTTTCCTTTTCTTTCTCATTTTAATAGTTTTAGTTTTGCTTTGACTATCTTCGCAATGGATTTAGGGTTTCTTTATAAATATTTGGCTATTCAAAATATTAGATTACAAATTGGTCAAATTATTAGTTCTGTAATTTGGACAAGGCTGAAGCAATGTCAATACACATTAAGCATTAAAAGCTTTTTATTTCCGGGCAATCATAGGCAATTTCTGTAATTGATACTCTTAGGTTTAGGTCATGAACACATTTGAAAAAAAAAAAAAAATGGTTTGATTCCTTTTCAATGTGTTTATCTTCTTTCCTAGTGAAACATCCCCCCAATAATTTCTTGTTTCACTTTTTGTTTAATAGTTAACCATCCAGCATTATTTATCATGAAATAATATGTCGAGGATCCATCTATTCAAAAGGGTAGATTACAAATTGGTCAAATTACAAGATTAGTATTGTAAATTGTACAAGCCTGAAGCAATGTGAATATATATTGAGCATAGACTTTTTCTTCCTTTTTTTGAGCAATTATAGGCTATTTCTGCAATTGATATTCTAGGTTTAGTTCATGAACACCTTGGAAAAAGAAATGGTTTGATTCTTTTTCGACTTGTTTATTTTCTTTCCTAGTGAAACATGCACCTTATGATTTCTAAGTCTGCATTAGGATTGGTCATTTTTTGAAAACAAGATTTTCGTATACAATACTACAGTAATATATAAATAAAAATAATCACAAAAATATCAAAAAGAACCTCAAAAACACCAAAAATAACCTAAAAAACAATCTTATCTACATTAAAAGTTTTTCACCTATGTTGTTACAGTAAAATATTTCAAAAACATCCTAAAAAACAGCTAATCCAACTTGGCCATTTTTTTGTTTCATTCCTTTGTAGTGGTTAACTAACCGCCATTGTTTATCATGGAATTATATGTAGAGGATCCATCTAAGAAACCAAGAAACATACTTGATGTTGGATGCGGTATTGGTGGCAGCACCAGGTACCTAGCAAGTAAATACGGTGCTCAAGCCAAAGGCATCACCCTCAGCCCTGTTGAGGCCGAAAGAGCTCGTGTTCTAACTGCTGCCCAAGGATTGGAAAGTCAGGTTTGTATGAACTACCCGTGTTACAATTTTGAACGATTCGCAAGAACTTATCAATTGTTAAATCACCCTCGCCGCTCATCTTTTTATGCAAGTGCACAATGAGTAAAAATTTTCATTCCTCCATTTCTTAAGGAATGATGACAGAGTGCATACTACTACTATGCTTTCGAAAAAAAATTGTGAACCTAATGGTAGATGATTATTTCATGTAAAGACACACTTCTTAATTAGATTTTGAGTATAAAAGATACTTGTATTGACTTTTGGATATCACGTAGACTTTGCAGTAGATTTTGTTAAAAAGCTACTACAATTAACGTTCTTAGTGAATAGTTTGAATCATTATAATTAGTCACAGGTTAGACTCGCCCTTTTTACAGATTTTCCCCAATCTTTTAAACCATATAAAGCAAGAGGTGCATTTTCATAGAATACTAGATGGTAACCCATGCACATGCACATATTTATATTACCTGTTTATTTCTATGAGAAAGATAATAGACAAAGAATGAAGTTACATATGAACTAAACAAATTGTTGTGAGGAAAGTTAAAGCAAAAATATTTCAACAACAACAATGACGGGTATTTTACATACATACAAGTTAAAAAATACCGAATTACACCCGTTCACTGCAAGTATTCAGGTCAACTAGTAGTTTAGGGTATATATCGGGTCGATCCCACAGGGAAGAGTGAACAATTACCGGTATTACTAAAGCTTCTCTATTATTTAGACTATCAATGAATTATAACAAATTAAAACCTACTGAAATTATACAAATCAAAGCTCCTTAGGTTATGGTATCCCTAACTACTCATGCAAGTGCTATATTTGGATCATTGAATACTACATCTAGGCTAGTTATGGTGTAATTTCCTTATGCATTTGAAACCTACTTTCGTAGTGAATCAATTATACTTATAACTAATCCGTACCTATTCTCATGGTTATGAAATTAGCTACAAGTTCATTTCTTCAGTGAAATTACATGAAATGAATCACTAAAACCATATAGGTGCACCTCTACTTTCGTGAGTGTACTCCCTATGTTTAGCACTTCTTGAACTAGTGTTAAATCTCAATTTTCATTGCAGAAACAACACCTTAGATAATCACAATTAATGGTACCAGATTAATCATGATTTAAGGAGTCAAAGTGCTAAATAACTTGCTCAAATCATAGCAATCAAATAACCAAATAAAAACACTAACAATCATAGAAAGTTCAACCAAACCCAAGGTATAAACTTTAAAAATACATAATGAACACAAAATCCAGAACTTGTATATTAACTAAACTTGGAATCAAGTACAAAAGATAAAGAGTTTGGAAGGAATACAACCCTTGTCACATGAGCTTTCTTCCTTGCCTTCTTCATCCTCCATCTTCATCCTAATCTAGATAATAAACAAGAATGGACAAACTATACTACTCTATACTAAGCTAAACTAACACTAAGAGAATGGAAGAGCTACATTTTTGCAGACTCCAAGCTTCTCCCGTATCTCTCTCTATTCTATTGTTGGATCTCCAATCACTTCTTCTTGCAATGAATTTTGCTATTTAATGATGAAAATTGGTCAAGAAATGAAGCTTTACACTTTCTCCTTATAGCTGGTAATGTTTCTCACATGTCTAGCATCGCATGTGAGTTGGTGGGAGTGAAATTGAGTTTTACGCGTACAGAGCAGCCTTTTCTGACCGCAATCCAGCTCTAAATCCGGCCAAGTTCCGGCCGGATTGATACAGTAAATCTGGGCTGCTACAGTGATCCGAGCTGCTACAGTACCTCGGATCCGTATGGATCCGAGCTCGGTTCCACTTACCCAGAAACAGCCAAGGGTTCGGATGAATAGTGGATCCGAGTGCGGATCACTTGCTCTGTTTTTGGCCCAATTTCAACTGATCTTTTCTTGATGTTAGAGGCTGAACCAGCTCATGTCTAAAACACAAAAGTTGTAGCCTTTTGAGTTATCTTTCCAATGCATCAAGAATCACCTCATATGGATCTGTGTAGGCTGAGATATGACCGAAATACCCTTGCCTGCTCATTGCCCTGTTTCAGCTTCGACCAAATGAAATTGGCTACTGTACTTCAGCTTTTTGACTTGGAAAACCTTCAAACTGGATTCAGATGTCTTCACCAAAGTTGTAGATCTATCTCTTATCTTTAAATTGGTTCAAAACTCATCTTAATCCGATCACTGTAGCTCAAGTTATAGCCAAAATACGAAAATGTGTCAAAACTGTCAAAATGCACAAAATCCCACTAAAAAGTGATAAAAACCTCATTTAATCACTTAAAAGCATTTTTCACCAATTATAGCCAAAATGATTCATTTTCTTCCAATAATATTACTAAAGTGACTAAAAATAATATGAAATATCATACAATTATTACGTAAATTAGTCACTTATCAAACAACAAACAATTTCAAAGCGTGGAAGAAAAAATGAAAAGTTTCAGCATTCCTGAGGCTAGCTCTTGAATGCTCCCAAAGCCTCCCCACTTTTGTGTTCAAGGAAGCAAACCTGATACTCAAAAGTTTCAAGAATCCTAAGTTGTGATAGTTTTGTTTGATTATCCATCCTCACCTTTACTTTTTATACACTAAAAATGCAAAATTTTTAAATCCTAAATTTTAGGGGATAAAATTATCTCATGATAGAATTGAATTCAAATATGTATTATCAATAATCTTAGGCAATGATGATAACTCTTGGATTTGGATACATACGTATGTGCATACATATACATATACATATACATATATATATATCTGTGTGTATGTGCATGGATATGTATATATACATATACATATACATACATACATACATACATATATATATGTGCGTATGTTTATATATATATATGTATGTAGGATTAATCTTTTATGTACTAACTAATAATTTATACACTATTAGATTTAATGTTTCCCACAAGTGCAATACATAAATTTCAAATTCAAATTAAGATTAATTATTATGCATGTCAGTACAGAGAAGATTAACCATATATTATTGATTATGCCAAGTTTTAAATTCAGATCAAGTCACATTTCAAATAAACTTTGTAGAATGACTCGGAACTTTCTTCCAAATTCCAAGTAAAAGCCACCACAATGCTAGAAAGAGAAGTAAGAAAGAAAAAGATGTAAAATCATCATGCAGATATATAGTAGTGCTGCTTTCTTTTTCTAACAGCTGCTAAAACGTACATAGCAGGTTTCGTTTGAAGTGGCAGATGCATTGAATCAGCCATTTGCAGATGGGTCATTCGATTTAATTTGGTGTATTGAATGTGAAAATCACATAAGCGATAAAACAAAGGTTATTTTTCTTCTTCTATCCTTAACAATTACTATTTCTCTTTTTTTTTTTTGTTTTTTTTTATCATTCTTTAAAAAAGATTATGTATCCTAATTGTTGAACGCACGTATCACATAAATGTCAATAATGTAAAATTTTTCTGATGCTATTTTCTTCTTGATGAAGTTTGTTCATGAGTTGAATCGGGTGGCTGCCCCTGGTGCTACTATCATTTTACTCACTTGGTGTCATAGGGATCTTTCGCCCCTTGAAAACGATTTGCATCCAGATGAGAAAAAGTTGCTGACCCAAACGGGGAGCAGAAGTCGTGTTAAGTGGATTTCTACTGCTGATTACATAAATTTATTCCAGTCATGCTCTTTTCAGGTATTTAATCGCGTTTACTTTTTGCGGCTCATTTATTTGATCAGAAGCATTATTTTTCTTCATCATAAAGTTTTCCTTTTCCCGATTATCTAAGTCTCCTGTTGTTAATTAGGAGATCAAGTATGCGGACTGGTCTCCACACGTTGCTCCATATTATGCAGAACTGAGGAAGATAACGTTGTCATGGAAGGGAATCATGTCGTATGTTAGACATGCTGGTAAGCATTGTGTATTTCACTAGCATAGCCAATTCATTACCATTATCTACCTTGTAATTGTATGCTATAATTCTTAACCATTTCTCCATCTTTTCTCAATTTCAATTAATAGGATGGAGGCAAATGAGCATCAAGTTTCTGATGATGCCGTCAGTGTTCGACACATTCAAAAATGGTCTGCTTAAGTATTGCATTCTTACGTGCCAGAAGCCTCAGTAGTTCAGTTCCAGTGATGCTTAATGTCCATGCATAAATATCACTCCACAGTCGATAGTTCCTTGTTTTTTTTTCTCAAAAGCTAATTTGTACTTGTATTGTTCCTCAAAACGTGAGAATCTTTCTGATTTTGAGATTTACCATTAGAATTTTCCTTTTTTTTTTTCTTTGGAAGATCTACTATATTGTGCAAATGCGTTGCACAAGATCTTGATATTTGACATTGGAGTTTCGAATATCAAAACTGATGTCATTTCACCCATAAATTTGTAAGTAGTTTTTAAGTTCTCAGGTAATAGGAGAGTAAGAGGAGCCCTATTTTCCATCCACTTTAAGGACAAAAGAAAGAACTAAAAAAAAAAAAAAACTGGTCATTGGTCAAAAAGTTTAAAATGAAAAAAAAAAAGAGAAAAACTAATAGTTGGTCTAGTCTCTAGTATGTTCAAAAATGCTTGATTAAACCCATTCGCTGTATACCTGTCATTAGACCTTCTGGCGAATACTTGGTTGCAGTCAAAAGCATAAAAATTTACTATTTCTTCTTTTTTTTTTTTTTGGGGGCTGGGACCACAACTGAGCGCTTTGACTCAACTTGTAATACATGTTATACCGAGAACTAGCAGACTTGGTCCACCTAAAATTGAAATAAAAAGAAAAAATTCCAGTCGAGTTGTCAAACCTGAGGTGGAACTTTTAGTTGCATATTAATCCAAGTTTTTTTACTTTTCTTTTAAGAAAAGCAAATTAGTCTAAGTTGAACTCTCTTAATTAAATGCTTAAATTTGCATGTCTCATTCTTGACAAGTCTCTTAGTGCCTGAAGCAAGTATAACTTTGAGAAAAGTCAAAATTTAGTCTCCAACGGCTGGAGATGAGAAAACCAAATAAAAATGTAGAAAAATTAAGATGCCAAGATAAATGAAAAGAGGCGTACCCACGGCCACGGATGGTACACTGCAGTTTCCAAAAGAGACATCCAATAAAAAGTTTAATTCTAATAATTTGATATCTAAGTGAAAGATGTCTTTCTTTTTCAATACTTGGAATAGTCTCTTTTTTTTTTTTTGAATAATGGCAAACCCCATACATGGGGGAGGGATGTCACCTCTAAATTTTATTAAAAATGTAAATTAGAAAAGAAAGTATTGATTATTCAATACTTGGAATAATCAATACCACGTATAATATATGCAAAATGGGCACTTATAAACTGAGTACATAGAAAGCTTAAGGGTATTTTTGTTTTCAAGTAGATATTGATAATAGAATATAGTGGCAAAATGGCCAGCTGACCAAGGCTCTCCCATGTACCGAATACATCGAAAGTTCAAGAAGTCGAAGGGTATTTTTGTTTTCAAGTAGACACTGATAACAAAATATAGTGGCAAAAAGCCCAACTGACCAAGACAATACTAATTATCGGGAAGGTAAAAAAAAAAAAATCACTAAATCTTCACGTCGAGTATGGAATCAGGCTTTCACTCGAAAGCTTCCATATGTGGTTTCTGCCCCTTGAAGTTAGCGTCATTACCATAGTAAAGGAACATGGATTCAGGCTTTGACTCAAAATCCTTCATTTGAAGTTTTTCCTTCTTCTCATTTGTGTCATCGCCATTGTTAATGAGTACGGATTCATGTTTGGACTTGAAGTCCTTCATAAGCGATTTCTTCTCATGTGCGGTCTATCCTCCTTTGAATTGGCATCATCTGCGTGGTAAAGGAACGTGGAACCAGGCTTTGACTTGAAGTCTTTCAATGTATTAGAGTGAAGGTGCTAATTTTGTTCAGTAAAGTTCTCAGGGTTGACAGCGGGTTCAGAATGTCCCTGGGATCCTTTCTTGCTTCCATGAAGCATGCAACCGGCACATTCAGGCAAAGGACACAATTGAAGAAACAAGCATCATTGTGTATAGGTACATAAACAAATCAGCGGAAGTATGTTGCACACCAAATTATAGCCTTGCTGGTCTTGCTTATCTTAAAGTGTCATTCTACACAGGTGAACCTAGTTAAAAAATTTTTACGTAAATCTAGGACCATTAATTTCTTGCTCGTCAACCTTACCTACTATACCAACACCTTCTCAACCTATCTCTCTACCTCTATAGTGGAGACATTGGAGATGAATTCCTCTAACCAACGAAAGTAAACAGTTTCAAAAGTCAAGTTACAGGACATTTAAGTTTCTTATAGCCCACATCGGAATGTTTTGAAAAGGAAAGCTTTATGAACATACAACTACAGAGCCACACGTCAGTTTTGCTCTCCTTAATCTGAAGAGTTTCCGATACCTCGGTCAGGATAGTTAGAGTTTTTTTTTTTTTTTTTTTTTTTTTTTGCTCCCCAAACTTTAAATATATATATATATATATATATATATATATATCTCTTACTCGCTTCATCGACTAGTTTTTTTTTTTTTTTTTTTTTATTACCAACAATTGAACACATATAAAGGAGGGAACAAACCCCCAAAGACCTGAAGATTACAACCAGAACACACCCTAAGCCTCATCAATTACCCAACGAACCCCCGGCACTCCACGCGCGTCAAGAATAATCGAAGCCCGAACTAATGCCGGTAGTTGCTAAAACTGATCATACACCCGGGTGCCTCCAGCCCCTATAGCTGCTAGCCTATCCGCAGAAGAATTGGCCTCGCGGAAAATATGTGAGAATGAAGCCGAAAAACCTTGCAATAAATCTCTAACTTTCCTCAATGTATTGCATAATGGCCACTTAGCTATTACCCCCGAGCCAACCAGCTGCACCAACGTTTTGGAATCCACCTCGACTAATGACGGACAAAGCCCCCGTTGATGACACAACTGCAAACCACATAGCAGAGCCATACTTTCTGCCTCCAACACAGCCTAATCTCCAAATTTTTTGTAAAAAGCAAAAATCAATTTTCCCTGACTATCGTGCAACAGACCACCACCCGAGGCCCTACCACAATTCACGCTGGCGTCCGAGTTGAGCTTAAGCAGCCCCAGCGGAGGTTTCTCCCAGGCAACCGCACAAGGGATTCCCCTCCGCGGAGAGACCTTAATAGATCTTAGCAACTCGCAATCCGCATCCCCTGTAAAGTGCGCCCGACGAAACTTACCTGCCCTTCCAAGCTGTTCTAAAAAATAGTCCACCTCGCAGAGTATCTTGCCGACCTCCCATCGCAGGCCCTGATAACGCTCCTGGTTCCTGGCTAGCCAAAGGAACCAGCACACTACAATTGGCATGACTACCCGAATGTGATCCTTCGCAGAGGAAACTGAAGTAAAGTGCCAAGAGACAAATACCGACGCCATACTCGAGCAATTACGCAAATGAAAACCAAAACGGCCAGACACTCTCCGCCACACTTCTGATGCAACCGGGCCAGTCAAGAAAACATGCAAAAGAGCCTCCTCCGCCTGGTAGCAACACCCGCACCGAGAAGGCAAAGCCAAACCCCGACAACGCAACGTTATATCCAGAGGGAGGAAATTACGCACCAATCTCCAAGCCAAGAAAGACATTTTTGCCGGCAAAACCGAAGGCCAAAGTAGGGAGTCAACAAGACACCGATGCTTCCTTTGCCGAAGCACCTCCCATGCCGACTTAACTGTGAAGCATCCCGTTGGATAAGGCAACCATACCATCATATCCTTCCGAGCTAAATCATGGGGTACTTCTTTGATCGCCTGGACGACAAACCCTGGAACCCACCGGCCAAGACGCGTTTCATCCCATCCATCGCTGGCAATAAACTCCGCGACAAGGAAATGGGGCTTCTCAGATCGATCCACCACACTCTCTAACGGCTCCTGGAAAACCCATCTATCCTTCAAAAAATCCACTAGGCCTTCCCCTAAGCACGACCTAATGTTCTGTTCCGCCATTTGACGTATGGCTATAAGACGCCTCCAAGTACCTGAAGCCCGCTCTACCAATGCCTCCGACGGATGAACCCCTTTGATGTATTTGGCATGCATGAACTTTGCCCAAATGGGCTCTCCAAGCCTAAACCGCCACCATAGTTTTACCGCAAATGCCCTTGCCATGTCCGTAAAGGACCGAAAACCCAGGCCCCCTTCGTCAATGGGAAAACACATCTTGTCCCAGGAGGACCAATGAATGCGCCTCTCCCCCTTATCATCCCAGAGAAAGGCATTACAAATTTTACCCAATCGTGTGGTCACCGCCTTTGGAGGATTCAACACCTGAAGTAAGTACATCGGAAATGAAGCAAGTACATGCCGTGCTAAGACCAGCTTGCCCCCAAAGGACAACAACTTAGTACTCCAGTGTCCAAGACGGGTCCGTATTTTCGAAATAATATCATCAAACAAGAAACCCCGCCTCCGACCTTTATATATAGGAGCGCCCAAATAAATGAATGGGAAAGATTGCCTGCGAAATCCTAGAACCCGAGTCACCAACTGCTCCTGTCCCGACGTAGCCCCTGAAGGCTGAAAAAAGGAGCTCTTGTTAACATTCACCTTTTGACCTGAAGCCTCCTCATACTCCATCAAAAAACCCTTTATTGCGGACAGGCAATCCTCTGAGCATCTTGTAAACAAGAGCATGTCATCTGCGAAGGCCAAGTACGGCACCGGACTCCCTGCCTTAACAAAATACCGACCGGGCTGCCGCTCCAGCAAATGATGTAACCCGCGGCCTAAAAAATCGGCCACTAACACAAACAGGCCAGGAGAAATCGGGTCACCCTGCCTAACACCCCTTGAAGATTTAAAGAAACCAGCAGCCTCACCATTCACCAAAACTGAAAACCAATTATTAGACACGAGCCGAAAGAAAATGTCAACCACCTGCTCCGCAAAACCAAATCTCCGAAGCATAAACAAAATAAACGGCCACTCGACCCTGTCATACGCCTTTTCCATATCCAACTTTAACATGAGGTTCGGATGTCTCAACCGCCTATCTAAATCCGCCACCAACTCCTGCGTCAGAAGGATGTTATCCGTTATCCCCCGTCCTGGTACAAAACCAGTCTGCCACTGTGATACTAAGGCCGGGAGAACCCTACCCAACCGATCCGAAACGAGCTTAGAAATAATTTTCGAACAGACATTGCAAAGACTAATTGGCCGAAAATCCTTCCACTGCATGGCGCCTGCAATCTTAGGCAGTAAAATAATAGACGTGCTAGTAAAGCTCCGAGGCAAACGCATACCCTGGAAGAATGCCTGAACCGCCTGCAATAAATCTGACTGGATAATATCCCAACAGGCCTGGTAAAAACCTGCCCCAAACCCATCCGGCCCTGGGGCACTATCTGCGTCCAACGCGAACACCACTCCCTTTAATTCTGCCATGTCAGGTAAAGCAGATAACAAGTCATTGTCTACCTGAGCAAGCTGAGGGACCGAGAAGGGCAGCTCCGGAGAGTGCCACCCGTGTTGTTCAGAAGCGAACAACGCCGAAACGAAATCCACCGCTGATTGCCTTATGTCTTGTAAATCCTCCAACCATGTACCTGCCTGATCCTTAATGCGGGCGACAAAATTAATATTGCGACGTTGCCGGCAGCGAGAATGGAAATAAGCTGTATTAGCATCCCCAACCTGCAACCATTTGATGCCCGCATTCTGCCTCCAAAACTCACCCTCCAACGCCAAACTCCTGGCAAATACCGCCTTTGCCTCCTCCAACGCTGCTCTGGACACAGAATCCCTAGCAGCGTCGAACTGCTCCTCACGTTGTTTCATAACAGCAGCGGCCGCCCGTACGTTGGTAAAAATATTGCCAAATGTCTGGACGTTCCAAACCTGCAGGCAACCCTTCACAGCCCTCAGCTTATTATAAAATTTCGGCATACCCTCACCCTCCACCGGCATCGCCCAACCCTGGCGAACCACTTCCATAAAACCCGAATGCCTCCTCCAAACATTCAGAAATCTAAACGAGCGTTTGCTGTGGCTCCCATTTTGACAATTAATCAAGAGGGGAGCATGATCTGACCGCCCCCTGGACAAATGGGAGACATGCGAAAGCTCATACCCATCAGCCCACTCCTGATTCATGAAGGCCCTATCCAATCTTTGCCATACCCTACCATTGGTCCAAGTAAATAAAGCCCCATCAAAAGGCACCTCGGACAAGCCGCAGTTGCCAACAGCTTCATTAAATTCTTCCATGTTCGTTGCATTGGCCGGAGAACCTCCCACACGCTCTTCCGAACTGGAAATGACATTAAAATCCCCTGCCAGCATCCATGGCCTAAGACCTTCTCCCGCCAATCCTTCCATTGCCGACCACAACTCTCGCCGCCCCACCCTCGAGCACCGAGCATAAACTGCAGAAAACTGAATTGAACACCCGGAAGAAAAAATGATGTGCATGTGAAGAAGTTGCTCTGCCATCTCCCTAAACGCCAAGGACAGCTCATTGTACCAAAACACCCACACCTTGTTATTCAAAGCCCCCATCGCCCTATCAGAACCCAGGAGCCGACGTACCACCTCCAATTGTGGAGTATCCGACAAAGGTTCCAGAAGTACTAACAATCTTATTTTATGACTTTTGCAAATCTTATCTAAATACCTAAGTGAGTCCTTGCGAGAGGCCCCACGTATATTCCAAACAACAACCTTAATGTGATTTAACATGAGACCGCAAAGAGTAGTGAGTTTGAGATTGGTGATGAACCTGATTAAGAGGAGCTTTCGCCGAGCGGCCACCCTTGTGCCTAGTTTCAGGCAGACCATACTCAATCTCAGGCTGCTCCAGCCCGGTCAATCCCTCCCTTGGTCGCTGCGGATCATCGAGCAGGCGGCGATGCAACATCCTTTGAAACTGTTTGAGCTGCTCCCACGGAGGTACGTCCCCCGGATTATCCCCGTCCGAACATTGCCGTCTATGCCCCAGCCTAGCTGTCCTAACAGAAATCGCGGACCTAGAAGGAACGCGATCAAAATCCTGCACCTCCATGTCGGATAAAGCGTGCAACACTGCAAAGGAATTATGAGACGCCGCAGCCAACTCCTCCTTTTCCCATCCACCCGCCTGCATTGCCAACGCACAGTCCGAAACCTGCACCATCTCCTGTGTCGCCCTCAAAGGCAAATCTGGTAGAGCAACACGCACATCAGCATCAACCGTAGCAGTCCCAGGACCGACCATCGCCTCCTCGACTAACGAAGCGGGAGCAGGATTAGTCGACAGCATATGCGCCATCTGATCCCAATCCCCCGCTTGATTCTGCACCGCCCTCTCCGTAGCAGCCTTCGCGTCCTCCAGCGCAGGGAGAGGAACCCCCTCTGAAGCCTCCGTATGCCCCTCGACGCCCTGATCCGAAACCAAGGCCCCATTAGTTCTCTGGTGCCACTCCACCTGTTTCATCTCTGCTTCCCGCTGCACCTGACCTTGTCCACTGTTAACCTTCGGCCTGTAAACCTCCAATGCCTTCCCTTTCGACGTAAACAGATTCTTGGAGGGCTGGAGATCCGGATTCCTCCTATAACACTCCTCATCTACATGTCCGAATCGAGTACAGAACCCACAAAAATTCGGCCAACTCTCATATTCCACCGCCTGCCAGAAACCTTCTTGTTCCTCCCCAATCCAAATACGACTTGGGGGCTGTTTCGACACATCCATCTCAATCAGGACCCGCGCTACCGAAGGACGTCGGAGCGCCAATGTCGCCGCATCAATCTTCAGACAGCGCCCCAGCAAACTAGCTAATTTGGTAATGTACACCGTATTAAACAACGGCAAAGGAAGTGTTGGCAGAGATACCCACACCGGAGCAAATGTCGAATCCTTATGAACGTTGAAATCCAACGTCCATTTTGATAACAGCATCTGCGCTCCCTTCACGAACCAGGACCGGCGCACAAACAGCCGTGCATAATCCTCCGCAGTCGAAGGCCTGATCAGAACGTGATTCAGATCCAGAAGGCCAACCTCACAATCTCCCTTGAGGCCTAGCGAAACAAAAAAACCCCTAATAACCTCCATTGGTGGCCGACGAAACGGAAACCGTCCTACCAAAGCATTCTTAAAAGGCGTCGAAAGCAGTTGCATATCACTCTGGGATAGACGCAGCGCCATCTCACCTCTATGAACCGAGCAGCACCCCAGATCTGGAATATCCTCCAGGCGGGCCGAACCAGATAGCACATCTGCAAAAGACTTGGAAGGTGCTGCGCAGCCGGGTACCCCCCCTGTGACCGGCGGCGGCCACGGAGGACCCTCCATGCAAAAACCCTAGGCCAAACCCTAACAGGCACGCTTCATGCAAAGTCTCGTTTTCCTCCAATTTCAAACTTCCTTCATCGACTAGTTCAGGATAGTTAGAGTTGAGGATAAATGTGTGAAAAGGAAGAAGAAGGCATTTTCTCAGGTAGATAGTTTTAACTGAGAGGATCATAACAATGCCGAATAATTAACGTGATTTAAGTGGGCCTAAGTTCTAACAGTCAAAGAATCATTGCTTATGAACTACTACTTCAAGTAGAGGATTGATGTTTGAGAAATCTTGCCAGGGCAATTGTAAAGAATGCGACGAGAGCAACATATGAACCCATCCTCCCTTTGAATAGCCTCAAAATGTGACTTTGATAGTGGAAAACTCTTGGGGTTATTGCTATTTATACAGAAAATGTGACTTTGGATTGAAGTTTTTCTCAGAAATTTTTTACATTTTTAGTGATCACATTTTCTATTAACCTTTTTTTCACATACACTAAATCGCTATAGTAATTTTTCTAAAAAAAAAAAACTTTAAAAATAGCAATCCAAACGGCAAGAGTATAGCATTGATGACGTGTCTAGTTGGATGGCTTCCACAATTTCCTGTCTTGGTATTCGTACACCAATCCATTACCAACAATTTTGCATTTGTACTCTACGGGCCAAAATTTCCTGAAGTCATCCGTCCATTTCAAATAACACTACATTATTCGTGTTTTCAAGACTCAACTTAGCTCATAGCGATATTGACCATGTAATAATGGATAAAAACTTTTGAACCCTCCTATTTGGCCCTTCTCCCTGATAGAAGTTCTCCCATGTAAAAAAAAAAGAAAAAGACAGAGGTAAGTGGCTATTTTGAAAATTTACAGGTGCGTGAATTTTACAGCAACGAATATTGACGTGCAGTTGGAGCCATCACAATTTTTCAGTGGGGGCACAATTCTCTCTGGCGCTATTACTCATTAGAAAACAAATTTAGGCATCAAAATAGGCACCACCAAACTATTGAACATTACTTGTCAAGGGAGAATGTGTTCATTGCCAAAAATCTCTAGCTTCAGAAGACAAAAATTGACTTCAAGTGTGATAAGTGAATATTTTGTATATATTTTTATACAGTTTTGCATGAGCTTTTGTCATATTTTTAAAGATTCATAGTCGTACTTAAGCTCTTTTTGGTGCAAATTGCTTCAAGTGTTGTTTAGTGATCGGAACTTGCAAAATGAGTAGATTAATGCATAAACATGTGATATTTTATAGGTTATCGGGGCATGAAACACTTACATATTATAAAGAAGAGGCAAGATGCTAGTTGGAGGGTAACGGACAAATGAAACAAGGAGCGAAGATTGAGTGAAAGAGAGAAGAATTTGAAGATGGAAACAGGGGAGATGGATCCGAGCTCGGATCCAGTCTCGTCCCATATGATCCGATCCCTCGTTTAGACTTCTGGAGCAGTGGATCCGAGGGCCAGGCGATCCGAGCTCGGATCGATCTGAAGAAGGCCTCGGATCCTGCATGAAGAACGGTGAAGAAAATACTGAAGGCACGGATCCGAGCTCGGATCATATTTTTACTCCTCGGATCTAGGCCTCGGATCTTTCTCTCTCCTCTGCAACTTGCAGAACAACTTATGTTCATTTCACACTTACTTTTTGACTCATGTTTCACACAAAATTTCGGCTGGAAGCTGGCAAACCTCTTGTACACTTGAAGAAGCAAGATGTGATGATTTCAAAGAGGGGCAAATTTGGAAGAAAAAGGAAAAAAAGATATTATTAGAGAGAAGTAGAACATAGTAGAGGATATATATCAGATTTTAATATTAGAACTAGGAAGTTAGTCTTGTCTTGTTTTCTCTAACTAGTAACTTTTGTGGAGAACAATTGGAGACTTCATTGTACCCATTTTGTTGAAGAAATTGAAGATCATTGGGAGCTTCTTCATTAACCTTGGCTAAGCTTTCTCTAATCTATCTTTTACTTGTGATTCATGATATGTTCATGCAATGAAACTTTGTGTTTTCTTGTTATATCTTACATGAGTAGCTAAATTTCTAGATCTAGTGAGTAGATGAAACTTATGGCTACTTGATATGAAGTGGATATGATTTACACTTGTTACATCTTGTATTAACTTGTCTACTTGTGCATGCTTAGTCCTTGTTGTTGCTTGATCACCAATAACAAGCTCTTAGTTGTTATTATTCAATGAAAATTGGTAATAATGATGGAACAATATGAGTAGAGCTTAAGTAGTAGACTCATGAGAATAGAGGTACACTTAAGTGGATTAAACTTGCATTTCATGAAGGAAACAAGAGTAGGACTAGTTATTCACCATGAGAATAGGGAAAACTAGACTATTCTAGGCCATTTCATCATGAGAATGAGATTTGGTAATATTGGAAATGAAGCCCTAGTTAAACAAGGGTTGTAACAAGAGGTAAATCTATTCATTTGTGTTGTTTATGCCATAAGTGGAATCTACATCCCTAAACTCAAGTATTTAGTGAATTTTCTCAATTTGTTATCTTGCAACTGTCTAGTTAAGACTTGTAGGAAGTAGAAGTTATAGATTCTCTTGCGTTAATTATTAGTTAGTCTAAATAATAGAGTAAGTAAAGGACCTAGTACTTGTTTAAGTTGCTCCTCGTGGGATCGACCCGATACATGCCCTAAACTACTAATTTGACCTGTATACTTGCAGTCAAATGAGTATAATTCGGAATTAAACTTGCACTTATATTAAAAACCCGTCAAGTTTGGCGCCGTTGCCAGGGAGCGGCAATATTAGGGCCTAACAAGCTCTGTTAATTTAGACCTTTATATTAGATTAGTTGGTATTAGTGTAGTGAAAATTCTTGTTAATATTTTGAATTGGATTTTTATTTATTTTTGTGATATAATTACTACATTGTCTCTATTCTTCAATTTTTGTAGTGTATGCACCGAGCTTTACGTGTAGTAGTACCTTTTGATCCTGAAATTGAAAGGACACTACGTAGACAAAGAAGGCGTACACCACAACAACAAGAAGAAGAGATTAGGCAACCAATAGAGGGAATTGCAATAGAGCTACCGTTTGAAGAAGAGATGGCAGAAAATGAAGCAAATAGGCGAGCTCTAAGGGATTTCGCTCTACCGGGAACTCAAGGATTCCAAAACAAGTATAGCGCGGCCGACGATAAATGCTAACAACTTTGAGATTAAACTATCATTTATCCAAATGGTTCAACAATCTCAATTTGGAGGTAATGCCGTAGAGGATCCTAATGCACACTTAGCCACATTCTTGGAAATATGTGATACAATGAAAAATGAATGGAGTTAGTGATGATGCTATAAGGTTAAGGTTGTTTCCATTTTCATTGAGAGATAAAGCTAAAATTTGGCTACACTCTCATGCCCCCTAACACCTTCACCACTTGGGATGATTTATCTAGGGCATTTTGGAATAAATATTTTCCACCTGGTAAAACGGCTAAGCTTAGAATGGATATCACTAGTTTTAGTCAATTGGATGGTGAATCGTTGTATGAACCTTGGGAACGGTTTAGAGAGTTTTTTCGGAGATGTCTACATCATGGACTTCCCGATTGGCTAATCGTACAAACTTTCTATAATGGTTTATCTTTCTCTACTAAAACTACCATTGATGCAGCCGCAGGTGAAGGTTTAATGGGTAAATCACCCCAAGAAACTCAAAGTTTAATAGAAGAAATGGCCGCAAACAACTACCAATGGGCCAATGAGAGAGGTAATCCGAGACGTCACGTAGGTATGATTGAAATAGACACTCTTAACATGTTGAGTGCCCAAATGAACAATGTGGTGAAGTTACTTAATAGGCAAGCCGGAGTTGGTTCAAGTTCATCTAATACAAATGTGGCTTGTTGTTCCATATGTGGAGGTGAACATGATACTAATGATTGTGTTGATTTTGAGCAGGTACAATTTGTTAACAACTACAATCGAAATGCTCAAAATAACTCCTACTCAAACACTTACAATCCGGGATGGAAAAATCATCCAAACTTTGGATGGAAAGATCAAGGCAATCAACATAGGCCAACCAATCCGCCGGGATTCCAACCTAGGCAACCACAAGCGGAAACTAAATCGGGTTGGGAGATCGCGGTGGAAAAACTTGCCAAAGTTACTTCGGATAGGTTTGAGCGAGTAGAAGGAAGATTGGACCAATTTACTACAATGTATAGGAATGTTGAGCTCCAAATTGGCCAAATTGCCGGTTCTCTCAATAATAGAAATCAAGGAGAATTGCCTAGTAAGACGGAGGTGAATCCTAAGGAGCATGTCAAGGCCATTACTCATCGTAGTGGTAAACAGTTAGAAGATCCTCCAGTGGTTGAAAGTGAGAAAAATGAGAGTGAAAAACAAGAAGAAAAGGGGAGGAACCAAGAGGCAAGTTTGGAGGAAGATAGTCGGGAGAAACCAAGAGAAGATCAACCATCATCTTCCACTACCATCCCAATACCTCCAGCGGTTCTATTTCCTCAAAGACTCAAGCCAAATAAGATTGATAAAGAATTTGAAAAGTTTGTTAGAATTTTCAAACAATTGCACATTAATATCCCTTTTGCCGGCACTATTTTGCAGATTCCTTCATATGCCAAGTTTCTCAAAGAGATCATGACGCGAAAGAGGAAATTGGAGGATTGCGAAACAATAGCATTAACAGAGGAGTGTAGTGCCATCATACAAAACAAACTACCACCGAAATTGAAGGATCCGGAGAGTTTTTCTATACCTTGCACTATTGGTAACATCGACTTTTCTAAAGCGTTATATGACCTTGGTGCTAGTGTATCATTAATTCCTTTAACGGTGGCAAGACAATTAGGTTTGCATGAGTTTAAACGCACTAATCTTACCTTGCAACTAGCGGATAGGTCTATTAGACATCCATTGGGAGTGTTGGACAATGTATTGATTAAGGTTCAAAAATTTATCATTCCCGTGGATTTTGTGGTCTTAGATATGGAAGAAGATATATCTATGCCCATTATACTTAGTAGACCATTTCTAGCAACTACAGGTACTATTATTAATGTCAAAAATGGAAAACTTAAATTTCAAGTAAGTGAAGAAGAGGTAGAGTTCAATTTGAATGAAATGAAAAAATACCCCTCTTTTACCGATCATGCTTGTTCTATTGGCACAATTGATAAACTAACCCAAGAGTGAGCCGAGTCAATTTTGACTTCGACTCTCTTGAGCTTTGTTTATTGAGTTTAGGCATGCAAGAGGGAGATTGTGAAGCACTTGAAGAAGTGGCCAAGTATTTGGATTTTCAAGCACCCTATAATAGGGGTAATGCCTATGAAAGTCTTGGCCAAAGAAAATGGCTACCACTACCTTCGGAGATTGAACCTCCAAAATTAGAGCTCAAGCCACTTCTAACTCATCTAAGGTACGAGTTTCTTGGAGAAAACAATACTTTACCGGTCATTGTTAGTGCTTACCTAGATGAAGAGCAATGTGCAAAGTTGTTAAGAGTTCTAAGAAGGCATAGAAAAGCAATTGGATGGACAATTTCGGACATTAAGGGTATAAGTCCTTCTATATGTATGCACCGCATTCTATTGGAGGACAATTACAAACCGGTGGTGGAAATGCAAAGAAGACTCAATCCAAATATGAAGGAGGTGGTAAGAAATGAAATTCTTAAATGGCTTGGCGCAGGTATAATCTTTCCTATCTCTGATAGTATTTGGATTAGTCCCATTTATGTTGTACCAAAAAAGGGTGGAATCACTATAATTATGGGCAAAAGTGATGAGATGATTCCATCTCGGCTTGTGGTTGGGTGAATAGTGTGTATTGATTATAGCAAGTTAAATGCGGTTACAAGAAAAGACCACTTTCCTTTACCCTTTCTTGATCAATTATTGGAGCGAATAGCCGGTTATGAATTTTATTGTTTTCTTGATGATTTTTCAGGATATAACCAAATAGCTATAGCTCTGGAGGATCAAGAGAAGACCACTTTTACTTGTCCTTATGGCACCTTTGCCTTTAGAAGGATGCCATTTGGCCTATGCAATGCCCCTACTACCTTTCAACGTTGCATGATGGACATATTTTCTGATTATATAGAGAAAATTATGGAGATATTTATGGATGATTTTTCGGTTTATGGCTCATCTTTTGACCATTGTTTTCATAATTTAGAATTGATTTTGCAGAGATGCGAGGAGACAAATCTTATGCTAAATTGGGAGAAATGCCATTTTATGGTGCAAGAATGAATCGTTTTAGGGCACAAGATTTCCTCTAAGGGAATTGAGCTGGATAAGGCAAAAATTGAAGTCATCGAATGAATGCCTCCTCCAAACAATGTTAAGGGCATAAAAAGTTTTTTAGGACACGCAGGCTTTTATAGACGCTTTATTAAGGATTTTTCTAAAATAGGAAAGCCATCGTGTGATTTATTATGTAAAGATACCCCTTTTCAATTTGATGATAATTGTGTTGTTGCTTTTGAAAGGTTGAAGAAGGAATTGATTTCGGCACCTATTATAACTTCACCGGATTGGTCGCTACCATTTGAATTGATGTGTGACGCAAGTGACTATACGGTTGGTGCGGTTTTAGGGCAAAGGAAAGAAGAAAGGTTGCACGTCATTCACTATGCAAGCAAATTATTCAATGAGGCACAACTCAATTATGCAACAACCGAAAAGGAGCTATTGGCGGTGATATTTGCTTTAGATAAATTTAGATCCTATTTAGTAGGATCTAAAGTTATCATTTATACGGACCATTCGGCTCTCAAATATTTGCTACATAAGAAAGACGCGAAACCATGACTAATTCGGTGGATTCTTTTGTTGCAGGAATTTTACGTGGAGATAAGGGACAAAAAGGGATCAGAGAACCTCGTGGCGGATCATCTATCACGATTGGAATATATCCCGATCAATGATCAAGTTCCCATTCAAGAGAATTTTCCAGATGAATTTGTCCTAGCCATTGTCAATTCTCCATGGTATGCGGATTTCGCCAATTATTTGGTAAGTGGAGTGATACCAAAGGGTTTTAATTATCATCAAAAGAAGAAATTCTTACATGATGTGAAAAGTTATTTTTCGGAAGAACCATTGCTTTATAGACATTGTGCCGATGGTATGGTGCGTAGATGTATTCCCGAAGATGAGGTACGTAATGTTTTATATCATTGTCATAACCTTGAAATGGGTGGTCATTTTAGCACTTCAAAGACCGTGACAAAAGTATGGCAATCGGGGTTTTATTGGCCAACTATGTACCAAGATGTTAGAGAATATGTTAAAAGTTGTGATGCATGTCAAAGAACCGAGAATATCTCAAGAAAAAATGAAATGCCCTTTACTACTTTCTTAGAAGTTGAATTATTTGATGTTTGGGGGATGGATTTTATGGGACCATTTCTTAGTTCTTTTAATAATAAGTACATCTTAGTGGCAGTGGATTATGTTTCTAAATGGGTGGAAACTATCGCTTCACCTACTAATGACTCTTAGGTTGTATTTCGGTTCCTTAAAAAGAATATTTTTAGCAGGTTTGGTATTCCTAAGGCCATAGTAAGCAATGAAGGAAAGCATTTTTGTAATAATCAAATTGATCCTCTATTGCTTAAGTATGGTTGTAGGCACAAGACATCACTACCATACCACCCGCAAGCAAATGGACAAGCTGAGTTAGCCAATCGAGAGATCAAGCTCATCTTGGAGAAAACAGTGAATAAATCAAGGAAGGATTGGGCGAGACGTCTTGATGATGCATTATGGGCATATCGAACGGCATTGAAGACACCTTTGGGGATGTCGCCGTATCGATTAGTCTTTGGAAAAGCTTGTCATTTGCCTGTAGAGGTGGAACATAAAGCATATTGGGCAATTAAAGTAATTAACATAGATTTATGTCTTGCAGGTGGAAGGAGACTACTTGAACTGAGCAAACTTGAAGAACACCGGCTACATGCTTACGAGAATGCAAGAATTTATAAGGAGAAAGTGAAATATTGGCATGATAAGCATCTCGTTTCCAAACAATTTGAGGTGGGGCAAAAAGTGCTATTATACAACTTACGCCTTAGGTTGTTTCCCGGGAAACTCAAGTCAAGATGGTCGGGACCTTTTGAAGTCACTCAAGTGTTTCCTTATGGAGCCGTTGGAATAGTTAATGCGAGAAATGAACGATTCAAGGTCAACGGT
Source organism: Coffea arabica (assembly GCF_036785885.1). Classification (NCBI taxonomy): domain Eukaryota; kingdom Viridiplantae; phylum Streptophyta; class Magnoliopsida; order Gentianales; family Rubiaceae; genus Coffea; species Coffea arabica. The sequence continues at coordinate 18,066,394 of NC_092321.1, forward strand.
CAACGATTAAAACCCTACTTGGCAGGTGAAATCGTTCCTAATGGACTCATATGTCCTTTGGGTGACTCTTCTTCAACTTAAATATCCTACCCTTTTGAGTCGAGCCAACGACTATAAACAAAAGCGCTAGTTGGGAGGCAACCCAACGATTTCTTTAGTTTTACTGTGTTTTTAATATGTTTCTTTTGTTAGTTGGTGTGATTTTTCTTGTCTTATTGGTTTGTAGGGGGGCCATCGGAGTTTGAATGTTCATCTTGGAGGTGCACTTGAAGAACGATAGTTAAAAAGGAAAGTCTCCATATTGGATATTGTTTTAAGTGTCTAAATTTCTCGTTTATATATCCCATGTTGCACTTTCATGATATTTAAGTGAGTTCGGTGATAACATGTTTGTATCTGATCATTAACTCATTTGATGTGCATTTCATGCCTAAAAGTGCTATTTTAGTGTTAAAGTGCCAAAATGATCAAAGAACCTCAATCCTCGATTTGTAATTTAGAAGTGTTTGAGGTGTTTTGAGAGGATGGATTCAGCGTTTAGAGCATATTACACTTGCATGTGAAGAAAAAGTTGGAAAATTTTCATCTAAAAGTGTAATTCAGAAATTGCAAAAAAAGGTTGTCAGAATTGGAAAAAAATTGCAGTTTCTACAATTGTTGCAGAAACGAGAGGATCCGAGTGCTCGGATCATTTTGATTCGAGTGCTCGGATAAACTTCTGTACAACCTGATTCGAGCTTCAATCGATCCGAGGCCTGATCTATAGGATCCGAGCTCGGATCGATTCGGGCATATAGCAGAACCGAAACCTCGGTTTTGCATTTCTTCAATTTCTCTTCCTCCTCTTCATCGAAACCCTAGCCCCTCTCCACTAATCTTCTATTTCATCCATTAATTTTCCAATCTTTCACCATAAAAACATCCCCAAGCCTCTTGTGGTCATAAACCCTCAATAATTTCTCATCAAAAACATCAATTTGGGGGCTTTTGATTGTCAAAACGGGAAAGAGGGAGCCAAACTAAAACCATCCATTTGGGGGCTGAAATTGGGCTTGTTTGTCCTGCATTTTGCATCTTTTGCATCCTCTAACATCACTCTACATGTTTGAGGTAAGTTTTCTTGATTTCCTGTGGTATTTTACATTTCTAAGAATGTAATTTCCTGAGTTTCTGACATATTTTATGGGGTATATTATAATGGTGAATTGTTGTATTTAGTTGCTCCTTGATACTTAGAAATGTCATTTACCTTATTGTGATGCTTAATATTGAGGAATGTGTACCCTTGGTGAATTAATCTTATTTTCTCTCATTTATTAAGTTCATAGCATGAGTGCAATTCACATGTGTTTTAATGCTCTATTTTTTTTGGTGAATTTGATGTGTTGAGGAATTGTTAGAACATCTTGATTTCTTAGCATGACCGTTTGAACAAATTGGTATGAAATTCTTGAGATGAATTGCTAAAAAGGGGTGAATTGTTGGAATTGAGGATGCTATATGAATGAGTATCGAGATGTGGCTCTTATATAAATGCATTAGAATGGTAGGAATTGTGCTTGAGAAATTGCTTTGTGGAATATTCTCTTGAATTTGATATTTCTTGGCAGGGAGTTTAGCCCTGTTTCAAGGGGAAACTTTGCCGAAATTTTTTCAGATGAGTTTCCACAATTTTAGCAATGCTAATTTGTTTCATTCATGTTCTCAAAGTGCCAGAGGTGTTGTTTGTTTAACATGTGAACTAATTTTGACATTAATATAAGCACAATGATTCGAACACGAAGAGCCACTATTTGAACGCCTACTCCTTCACCAAGTCCTGAAGCAACACCTTCAGTGGGGGAAGAATCTTCTTGCCCTGAGCAACCACCACAGTCACGACGCAAACAGGCATCTATAAGTCGCGAGGAAACCCCTCCAGAGTATGATATCACTCAATTCACATCACTCGAGAATCAAGAGTGGTATGACGCTGGGTTGCTTAAGGAAATTATCATCGAGAAACACTTGGCGACTGAGGTGGATGCTCACTACAAGGTATCGGCGGCATTTGCTCGACTTGGATGGGAGAACATTCTTCAGTTGCCTCGCCATTACTATCCAAACTTGGTGAGGGAGTTTTATGCAAATGTGGAGGATAAGCCTGGACATAGCGCTAATAAGATTGTTTCTTGGGTCCGTGGGAAGCGCGTCGTCATAAAAAGGGAAAAAATCGGCAAGTTTATAATGGTCAAAAATGACGGAGAGGACGTGAAATTGACTAAGGAATTTAAGGCGCGTGACCCGTGGCTAGTCGAGGAAACTGTGGCTCGCCTTAAGGGGCAATATATAGATCGAGGACGTTCCGGGAAGAAGATAGTGTATGCCGACTCTTTTGAAGCTCGATACCACTTAATTTTTTATCTATATGCTCACAACGTGGTTCCTAAGAAAAGTGGTAAAAGAGAGCTACGGAATAGTGACCTCTATTTTCTCGACAAGATGATACATGGCGTGGGCGCACAACTGACCGGCATTCCATTGCCGAGCATCATTATAAGTTATATACGCACCACAGCTAGGATGCGACCCGGCGATTCTTGTTTCGGATTTCCTCGACTCCTATCTTTGTTGTTTGAGAAGCTCCAAGTCAATGTGAGTGCTGACGAGGCACTGACCACCAAGTCCATTGATGAAGTGACGATCACATTGTTGAGGTCATTGGCCATCCCTACCGATTTCGGTGCTTCTTTACTTCAAGAACGCGCTACTGGGGAAGCTTCTATGTCCACTCACTCTCCGCCTCATCCTCAACCCTGACCGGAAGCTCAAGAGATGGAAGCGTAGCCGACTCAACCGCCTCCAATTCGACCTCCACCACCTCCCTCTAGGTCTCGGTGGCAAGAGGTCCTCAATGCCATGTGCTGTATGGAGACACGAGTTATGGAGCAGATTGACCAACAAGAACGAGTTATTATGGAGAGAATGGAAAGACATGATTGGCAACTTCGTGCTTTGGAGGACCATTTCCAAATTCGTCGTTCTCCTATACCGACTCCGACTCCCATACCTGGCGAAGGTCAAGCTGCATCTATTCCTGAGCCACGAGACGATGTTGAGCAAGAAGCTCGTGCAGAAGTCGGAGGAGAAGAAGCTTCGGAACTTGGCGGCCCCTCAGCTTAATTCGCTTTATTTTCATTTTTATTTAGTTTTCACATTTCTTTTGTTTTAGATTATCTTTTGTTGACTTTTAGTTCAGTGTTTTATTTAGTTAAGTCTTTTGAACTGTTTCACTCCCCTTTTGTTATGTACTTACCCCTTCCTGCAGTCTAAGTAGATTTTGGGATGTTCGTGATGTTCGAGAGGTTCGTATCGACTGCTGGATCTCTCTTTCCGTTAATTAGAGGAGTATTGTTGCTTTACCCTCCTTTCACATTGAGATCAATGTGATTATTAAGTGTGGGGGAGGGTTTGTGCTTGAGTAACTCTTTATTTTTGTTGAGAAATGCTGGAAATGAATACTGGAAATATAGATTAGGACTGAATTTTTGTTGAATTGTGGGTTGTTGGCAGGGAGTTTTGTCTATTTATAGGAGAAACTCTGTCAAAATTTTTCTAAAATCTTTTTCAAATTTGCACTATGACCCAAGCAATGGCAATGATTGTCAAATTTTCCTAATGTTTGAACAAATTCAAATATGCTTTTGATGAATTCATTTCTTTCTTGACTTGCGATTAAGTATTATGCGATTCTGATAAGTGTATTTTAGAAAGTATATTTAATAAAGTGGGGACAGTTATGCTTCTATTGCTATCTTTAATGAATTCTCTTCCTTCACTTTGATTTACAAATAGGTGATTGATATAGTTTAATTGGTAATGTTTTTCCATTTCCATGATAAAAGAGGGTTATATATATATATTCTAAAAAAAAAAAAAGAAAGAGCAATAAAGTTGCACCGACTATTTAAGTACTGAGTAACCGGGAATATTCATCTAAAAATGTTGATTTTCGCGTAAAAAGGTACTTGGGGTAAAAAGGTGTTGTGACCTAGATATGTAAGTACGGAGTAACCGGGGGTTTTCACCTAAAAGTGTCGACCTTCGCGTAAAAAGGCATTTGCAATATTCAAGTGTTGGTATTTAGCATATATTTATGATACCCTCCTGTAGTAAAATTTTGAGAAAACAAAATGGATATAAGGGAAAGTATTACCTTGTGACTATATGGGTCGGTTATTTGTGAAGACAAGTTAGGGTGAGAGAATGATTTGAAGGTGGTTAAATTTATGTATAATTGTTTCGCCTTTATTGAGTATTGAGTGCATTTTGAAGAATTGCATTGTGATTAATAGTCGAATTGTGAGAAGTGAATGTGAGAAAACATATTTTCGAGTTGGCACTTGAATTGTTGGTTGTGTGGTTTATTGTATTGCTTGAGGACAAGCAATAATTCAAGTGTGGGGGAGTTTGATAAGTGAATATTTTGTATATATTATTGTATAGTTTTGCACGAGCTTTTGTCATATTTTTAAAGGATCATAGTTGTGAGAACCCGTTTTTGTCCCATTTTCTAGGTTTTATTATTTTTCATGGCTTGTTTTCTGCATTTTCGTGATTAGGAAAAATTTCTAGATACTTTTAAGGAGCAGATATAATTTTTAGATGATTTTTCTAGTATCGAATAGGTTTTGAGAAATTAAGAGCGTATACCGGACGTGGGACCCACTAGTGCAAAAAGTTCGGAAAAATTCGGTCAACTAGGTTAAGTTTTGGATACTGAAATTAATTTACCGGGTGTTAAGAGATAATTAGAGGAGGCTAAGTGGATTGGTATAAGAGAGACAAGTTAGGTAAGCATTTAATAAAGGTGACAAGTGTCACCATTTGAGTGGGTTTACTTTAGGAAAACTATTCATGGTCTTACCATTTGACTTAAATAAACCAAAAATGACCAAAAATCATCAAAAATCCTCCATAAGTGGCCGGCTATCTCTTTCTCTCTTTCTCTCTCTCTTACTCTAAGCACAAGGAAGAAAACTCTTCAAGTTTGCTCCAAATCATCAAAACAAACCATTGAAACTTGCAATTTCTCCATAAAACCTCTTCAATTAGTGTTTGTGAGTTGTTGTGTGGAGTTATTTGGGAAGCTAGGAGGACCTATTGCTCTCTCTCTCTTGTTTCTAAGGTGAGTTGTGAAGAACCACCCTTTTCCCTTAATTGATGCTTAAATCATGATTAGTGGTAGTATGAGATGCAATATTATGGATTATTTCTTGATTTGTGGTTGAAGTGATGAAGTTTTATTATTTTTGGGGATTTTTCTGTTTTACTATGAACATGATTGTGTGGCTATCTATGATGATTAGAAATGGTATATAATGACTCTAGGAGGTGGAAAAAGTGATTAATTGCAACCAATTTCTGGTTTGGAAGAAATTTCAGAAAATTAGGGTTTTAGTGGGAACATTCTGCCTGAATTTATAGCTCCTAGTTAGAGGCCGAATTGTCCTTGGCTTAAAACATGAAAGTTGTAGGAAATGACATTTTATAGGTGTCTACAAAATTTCAGGTCAATCAGAGTAGTGTAGAATGAGAAAAGTCGAAATTACTATTGCTGTTCTGGTTTTACCCGAATATAAGAATTGCGCCTGTAATTAGTTGTTTTGGCTGGAATTGCTTCCGAATTGGTTGTTGAGGCCTTCTGATGAAATGTATCCCTGTTTCTTAGCTTTCAGCTGGTTTTGGAATTTCTGGATTTGGACCTTGAGAGCCTGAGTTATGATGTTTCCGCTAGAATGCATTCTGTGAATCTGTTTTACGGTTTTGGTGTAGTATCTTGCATTTTTGACATGGTTGCACTCAAAACTGGGTTGAGTGACCTTCTGTGATGTTGTATCCCTGTCTTTTAGCTTCGAATCGGTGTATCGTACACCTTCATCTGATAATCGTAGTGAAATTGGTGCCATTACCGCAAAACGAGGTCAAAAACTGTTTTTTTCAGGACCAAAGCTAATTGCATTTCCAAATTTTCTGGTTTCCTCTAATGTTTGTATATGCTTATGGAACCCTATTGGGGTCATGTTTGGCCTTGGTTTATGACTCGTTATCGAGTCTCATTGTACTTGTTTGCATGTTTTAGGGCGTGACGGTGGTGCACAACGTTCTTTTGACGGAAGTGCATGAAACCACATTTGCGAGCTTGGTGAGTGTACTACTCACTTGTGTGTTACTATATGGCTTTGAATGTAAATTGCTTGAAGTGAATTGAATGTGACTTGATTGAAGTGAAAGTGTACTTTATCACTCTCACTTATATGCCTTATATCATTGTTGTCATGTTATTTGAATGTTACATGAAATGTTACATGAAATGAAAGTACTTGACTTGGTGTCGATTGGACGAGTATCCAACGACTACAAATGTTATCATTGAGCTCAACCCCATTGGTAGTTGATTGAATCAAGCCGGCGAGGGCTTGGTCGTGCCAATTAATGAACCTTGGGTAAAGTTATATGGAATCTTGTAGTATGCGAGACTCTCGATTCCGGTATACTCGAGTAATACCAAAGTGCAAGTGTTTGGATTTCGGGCCCGGTAGGGGGATGTTAGGTGGAAGGAGTGGAAGTAAAGTAGAGTCTACGGTTGGTTACTTTTGAACATTGACGGAGAGTCAATGACGTCCGATCAAGAAATGCAAACGAGGAAAGGGCTCTTGAGAGCCATCTGTATCCTTTTATCACCATATTTGACGTGTGCCTTTGCTTAATTTTACTATATTGAATGACAACTTGATGCTTATGTGCACTTGGTTGCGTAAGTGATAGTATCTCACTGGGCAATTAGCTCACACCGTTCCTTTTGTTTTCCTTACAGGAATATGACTCTTTTTGGAATGAATCTTGATAGATGGTTGCCGAATGAACTAGATGTATATCTCTTTTGTATTGTATATGAAGTGAAACCCTAAATGTATCTTTAGGGCCATTTTCACTTTCAATTTGGCAAACCGTGTATATATTAACTTTTGAAAACTTTTGTATGCCACTTTGGGTTGTAATTGCTAAAGTTCAAGATGTGAATGTTTGCTTGCTATTTGGTTGGATTCTGACGGGTCGGTTACTATTCATGACCGACTCCGAATTTATTTTTTTTATTTTGGGTTTTTTAGCCATTTTGACTCGTTTACGCGCGTTATAAGTTCCGGAACGCAATAGATCGCTCTAAACTGCACCGTTAGTCCTGGCGAGAGTTGGGCAGGCAGTTCGCTAACCCCTCTGGTTCGCCTTAGGGGAAAGTGGGGCTGTCACAATAGTCATACTTAAGCTCTTTTTGGTACAAATTGTTTCAAGTGTTGTTTAGTGATCGGAACTTGCAAAATGAATAGATTAATGCATAAACATGTGATATTTTGTAGGTTATCGGGGCATGAAACACTTACATATTATAAAGAAGAGGCAAGATGCTAGTTGGAGGACAATGGACAAGTGAAACAATGAGTGAAGATTGAGTGAAAGAGAGAAGAATTTGAAGATGGAAACAGGGGAGATGGATCCGAGCTCGGATCCAGTCTCGTCCCATATGATCCGATCCCTCGTTTAGACTTCTGGAGCAGTGGATTCGAGGGTCAGGCGATCCGAGCTCGGATCGATCTGAAGAAGGCCTCGGATCCTACATGAAGAACGGTGAAGAAAATGCTGAAGGCTCGGATCCGAGCTCGGATCATATTTTTACTCCTCGGATCTAGGCCTCGAATCTTTCTCTCTTCTCTGCAACTTACAGAACAACTTATGTTCATTTCACACTTACTTTTTGACTCATGTTTCACACAAAATTTCGGCTGGAAGCTGGCAAACCTCTTGTACACTTGAAGAAGCAAGATGTGATGATTTCAAAGAGGGGCGAATTTGGAAGAAAAAGGAAAAAAAGACATTATTAGAGAGAAGTAGAACATAGTAGGGGATATGTATATATATATATATATATATATCAGATTTTAACATTAGAACTAGGAAGTTAGTCTTGTCTTGTTCTCTCTAGCTAGTAACTTTTGTGGAGAACAATTGGAGACTTCATTGTACCCATTTTGTTGAAGAAATTGAAGATCATTGGGAGCTTCTTCATTAACCTTGGCTAAGCTTTCTCTAATTTATCTTTTACTTGTGATTCATGATGTGTTCATGCAATGAAACTTTGTGTTTTCTTGTTATATCTTACATGAGTAGCTAAATTTCTAGATCTAGGGAGTAGATGAAACTTGTGACTACTTGATATGAAGTGGATATGATTTACACTTATTACATCTTGTATTAACTTGTCTACTTGTGCATGCTTAGCCCTTGTTGTTGCTTAATCACCAATAACAAGCTCTTAGTTGTTATTATTCAATGAAAATTGGTAATAATGATGGAACAACATGAGTAGAGCTTAAGTAGCAGACTCATGAGAATAGAGGTACACTTAAGTGGATTAAACTTACATTTCATGAAGGAAACAAGAGTAGGACTAGTTATTCACCATGAGAATAGGGAAAACTAGACTATTCTAGGCCATTTCATCATAAGAATGAGATTTGGTAATATTGGAAATGAATCCCTAGTTAAACAAGGGTTGTAACAAGAGGTAAATCTATTCATTTGTGTTGTTTATGCCATAAGTGGAATCTACATCCCTAGACTCAAGTATTTAGTGAATTTTCTCAATTTGTTATCTTGCAATTGTCTAGTTAAGACTTGTAGGAAGTAGTAGTTATAGATTCTCTTGCGTTAATTATTAGTTAGTCTAAATAATAGAGTAAGTGAAGGACCTAGTACTTGTTTAAATTGCTCCTCGTGGGATCGACCTGATACATGCCCTAAACTACGAATTTGACCTGTATACTTGCAGTCAAACGGGTATAATTCGAAATTAAACTTGCACTTATACTAAAAGTCCGTCAAAGTGTTTTTAATAACATCTCTCTGGAATTTTGCACAATTAGGTGCCCATAGTTTACGATCCAGGAAATTGAAATGTCATTTGGGAGTGTATGTTCATCTCATTTATTTGAAGCATATAAATGGCTTGCCTTGCTCTACTTTGCTCGATTAATATGGTTTTCTTTTTACCAGTACTTCGAAATTAGAACCAGACCAATTGGTTCAATTGCTTGAACTCAGAACCCTTTTATTCCCTTAGATGTTCAGTTCGAGTTTACTGAAAAAAAAATCAATTTTTTCTTCTTTTTTGTTGCATTCTCTCCTTCTCTTTTATGATCTTTTAAGTTTATTAATTTCTTTGCCTTGAGTTTGGTACTCAAAAATTTTCACCATAATAAGTTCTTTTTGAGCTGTGGATAAATTCAACAACAATAAATGCTCTCATAAATTTCTTCCAAATTTGATTACAGTCTTGATTTTTATATTTTGCCAAATAAGGTTTATGGATTTAGTTCTAAACCTGTCATTTTTTAAGGCAAAAAAATTAATTTAAGGCTAAATGCATAACGTGCATTTTAATTAATTAAACTAGAATAAAACATCTAAACATAGATAAGTAGAAAAAACCAATAAGAATGAGATAATTAGTTCCAAAGCTTCTATTGGAAAAGCCACCAACCAATGCTTTCGCGTCCCATTATATCACATTCGATAACAATCAAAAGTAATTAAGAGAAAAATAAAAAATGAAAGGAAAATATAAAAATAAAAATACAATAATTAAACGCACCTATGCCCTGTACGGGTGACATCATTTCCAAAAAGGAAAAATAAAATTAATTACAGCTTAACTTGACAAATGACAAACTAATTAAACTAATAGCCAACTAGTTAACTGCTAAGGACCTAATTGAAAACATTGAGGCAAAGTTTTGGGGTCGAATTAGTAATTACAAAAATTCGGGTGCAGAAATTAAAAGTGAAAGAAACTAAGGGGGCTATTGCTGGAATTTCAAAAACTGAGTCATCTTCCCCACGAGAAACTCCTGCCCGCTGCAGCACTGGTTCCTTCTTCACTAACGAAGTTGCCGGAAGCTGGAAATCATCAACTCTGGCCAGCGTTAGACCGGCTGGAATTTTCCCTCTCTCCCCCATGCACAAACACACAACACACACACTGAAATTCTTACAAAAAATCAGCAAAATAGGAAAGGGAAAAAAGGAACAAAAACTGGCAAAAATTGGGGATAACTTGGTCGAATCGCCTGTTTCACTTCATCTTAGAGACAACTAGGTCTGAGTCAATCGAGTTTTTCTCCGAGTTCTCAGCGATTCTTTGATCTCCAATGTTACATGGAACAGTCGCGGAGCGTTGTCCTCCATTCCGTGGCGACTTGGCCAAGTCGTCTGTCTCCGACTCTCCCTAGTGTTTGAACCATGGGCCTACTACCTAGTACCGAGAACAATATCCTTTATAGTCACAGTTCTTTAACATTATTCAAAAGATGCAGTGGAATTTCAGAATATCCCTTCCAGATCTTGTTTGCTTTTCCTTCCCATAGATGCTGCATATGAGAAATTCATCGAGTAATTTTCTGCTACGTCTCTCCCATATACCTTTTTTTTTGTCGAAACGGCAAGAGAATTTCATTATCTTAAGGAAAGTTACATGTACGAGCAACGGCTAAAGAGAACTATATAAAAAGTGTTCACAGACACTGAGGAAAAAGTCTTTCCTCATCAACAATAACGCCTAAGGCATCATCACTCAGTTTTCTACTATATATCATATTTTCTTTCCTACCCAACCCAAAGGAGCACATGCAGAACAATCTCTGTAACTTAGAGATATCTTCCATCACTGTTGCCATTTTGCTGTCCGCAGGTCGTTGCTGTGTTACTTGTCTCCACAACTCCTTGTTACAAAAGTTAATCCTGACTTTACTCCATTGATATTGCACTGCTTTGCACAAAATCAGTTTCAATGCTAGTGCCTCATCTAGAGCTGTGTTCCCAAAATTCTCTCTTTCAGCACCCAACCTGCCAGTCTATTACTTGCTTGTTCCCTTACTGTGACTCCAATTCCAAGAGTGTAGTGCCCTTTTTTCTTGGTTGTTGCTACATCCAGAATCATTGTTCCCCCAGCTTCATTGTCCTGGTTTTGTTGTTCTTGCTTTGGGACTGTTTCTTCTGTGCTCTTTCTAGCTTTCGTATGTTCCACTTCCACTTGTTCCAACTATTCTTGATGTGCTCTTTCTACTATTCGTATTGGTGTGGATCTAGATGAGCTTTCAAACTCCTTTTTGTTTATATCTTTCCAAATCTGCCACAAAATGTTTGCAGTCAAACCAATATGTTCCATCCCTTCTGGCCTATTCCTTGCTTCTGAGATTCTGAGCCACCAATGTTTGAAATCACCCTGCTGTTCCTTAGCTTCATCCCACTGAATAGGGGCTGCCTTCCATATGTCTATCGTGTGAGGACAGTTTAGCAATAGGTGCTCTATTGTTTCCTGTGCTGCTCCCCATGTTATGCATATAGGATCCCCCACACCTGTTCTTCTACTCACTACTTCCCTCACTGGCAAAGCTCCTTGAATGCATTTCCAAATAAAGAACTTAATTTTGTGTTTGATGTTGAGCCTTCATAATGTGTTCCACATCTGTGCCATTTGTGGAGTTCCTTTTGCATAGCTTGAGCCAGCTCCCTTAGGGTTGCACCTCTTTTCATTTCTCTTTTTCTTAGTCAGAAATTTGTAGCCTGAGTTAACTGTATACCTCCCTCCAGCCTGTGGTTGCCAATAATAGCTGTCCTCCCTCTCTGATATGCTCAAAGGGATAGTTAGAATCCTTTCTGCATCATATATGTTGAAGTTCCTGAAAATGATGTTCCTGTTCCATCGATTATGACTTATAAGCTCCTCCACTCTTTCTAGCTCGCAGTTGTTCCATCTGCTGGTAGATGGCTTACCTATGATTGTGTCTGGTATCCACTTATGTTCCCAAATTTTTGTACTTCTACCATTCCCTATTCCCCTGATCAGGCCTTCATTTAAGAAACTTCTTGCTCCCGTTAATCCTTGCCAAATCTAGGATGTATTCTTGGTGGTGTTGCATTGTAGAATAGACTCATTTGGGAAATATTTGGCTTTCGGCACCTTGCTCACCAGAAGGTTTGGTTGGATAAGGATCCTCCATACTTGCTTCCCTAACAGAGGTTTATTAAAGGCTTCAAGGTCCTTGAAGTCTAGTCCTCCTGCATTTTTGTTCAAAGCCATTCTATCATAAGAAATCCAATGCATTTTGTTCTTGCCATTATTTTCTCCCCACCAAAAATTGGCCATCAATGCACTAATGTCTTTACACAATCTTCTTGACAGCTTAAAACATGACATAAGATACGTTGGCATAGCCATTGCAACTGCCTTCAACATTACTTCTTTCCGTGCTGGACTAAAAAATTTGTTTTTCCAATTCTGAATTCTTCTTTTTATATTTTCTCTCACAAAGCCAAAGATCTGATCCTTGTTTCTTGAAATCACCATTGGAAGTCCTAAATATTTCCCTTGCTTTGCCTCCACCATCCCTCCTAAAGCTTGGCAGACCTCTTCTTTCTGCTTACTGTTCATATTTTTACTAAAGAAAACAGTAGATTTGTCCAAGTTAATCAATTGCCCTGAAGCCTTTTCATAAATTCTCAAGACATTCATGATTTCTGTGGCCTCTTGCTTGTTAGCTTTACAAAAGATGAGAGAGTCGTCTGCAAAAGAGAGGTGAGTAAGAATTGGTCCTTGCCTACTGATTTTCAGTCCTTGGATCCTTTTTCTTTCTTCAGCTCTTCTCAGCAAATTGGAGAGACCTTCTGAGCATATCAAGAACAGATAAGGAGATAAGGGGTCTCCCTGTCGAATTCCCCTTTCTGGTGACACAAAGCCTTTTATTTCCCCATTGCAGTTGAAAGAGTAGTTTACTGTCTTTAAGCAACTAGTGATCCAATTGATCCATTTAGAGCAGAAACCCATTTGTTCCATCATAGCCTTCAAAAAGTGCCACTCCATTCTATCATAAGCTTTTGCCATATCTAGCTTAATTGCCATGTATCCATCTTTCCCTTGTCTCTTGTTTTTGAGGTAATGCATGTACTCATGAGCTACAATCACATTGTATAATATCTGTCTATCTGGGATAAAAGCAGATTGAGTTTTGCTTATGCATTTGTTTAGGACAGACTTCAGACGGTTTGCCAGAATTTTAGAGATGATTTTGTAAATGACACTGCAAAGACTAATAGGCCTATAGTTTTTCAAACAAGTTGGGTGCAAGATTTTGGGAATAAGAGAAATGACAGTATGGTTAACAGATTTAAGCATGAACCCTGAGTTAAAGAAAGCTTGGATTGCTGGGGTGACATTAGACTTAATAAAGCTCCAAAACTTCTGAAAAAACAATGGAGTCATTCCATCTTGTCCTGAAGCTTTTTCAGGATTCACAGAAAATAATGCATCCTGGATTTCATCCTCCTTTACTGCCTTGGTCAGCTTGTCATTCATCTCCTGAGTTATGAAGTGTGGGATACCATCTAGAATTTCTGACATATCACTACTCCCTCCACTTTTGAACAACTCCTTAAAGAAATCTATGATCTCTGTCACTACCTCATCATCATTTGCTGTCCAAGAGCCGTTTCCTCTTTGCAAATTTCTTAACCTATTACTCACTCTTCTTCCCTTCACATAAGTGTGAAAATACTTAGTATTCTTGTCACCCTCCCTCAGCCAGCTTATTCTAGCTTTTTAGCTCCAGAATTTCTCTTTCTCCTTATATGCAATACTCAACTGGTTTTTAATATCAGTAAGCTCACTTCTCCTATTACCAAAACCTGAGGTCCTAATTCTCTCAAGATCTGTCTTAAGCTCAGTAATTCTACTCCTAGAGTTAGCCTGGAAATTATTCCTCCATTTCAAGAGCTCAATTCTGCAATTTCTAATCTTCTTTGTGACTTTGAACATCTTTGATCCTTGCTCCTCCTTATTCCAAGCTTTCTCTACCACTTTCTGTATCCCCTCTCTTTGAAGCCATCTCTTGTCAAAATAAAACCTCTTCTTTTTCCTTTCTTTCGCCTGGGCTGTGTCTAACATGAGCATCGAGTGATCAGAAGCAAAGGTATCAATGTGCTGACAACTTGCCCTCTGAAACTCTTGGAACCAATCTACACATCAAAGACATCTATCTAATCTTTGTCTGACCTCTCCTTCATTATCCCAGTGATTACTCCACGTCTGTCGCGCCCCACTTTTTGAGGTGTGCAAGTAGTGTGATATGTATGTGAACGTGTGTGAAAGTGAAAATAAAAAGGCCGTGGGATTGTGAAATGCGACGGTTTGGCCAAACAAAGGGTTTTAGATAGAAAAGGAGTCGCTACTTGGTATAGAGTTAGGGTGTACCAAGTCACCCAAAAAAAAGTGATTTTTTGGAAAGAAAGGCAAACAAACCCTTTTAAAAGAACTTTTAGGTCTACGTAACCAAAGAAAGGGATCGGAGGTCACATTTGATAAGGGAGAAGGCAAAGGCAAAACCTAAGACACTCCCTTACCCTAACCAAAGCTAGTTGCGTGACTTAGCCCCACTTTTCCTAATTCTTCTACCCAAAATATGTGTTGCATGTTGGATGTGACTAATGGATATGAAAAAAATGCAATCGTAAATCTAAAATGTCTCTTATGAGGCTTTTTGGTCCCAATCACATGAGTTGTGATGGCCAATAAGGAAAACTCTCATAGAGGTCACGAATAATGCAAATGAAGACCCAAATATGAGTGTAAGTGTGAAAAATGTAAGAGGAATGCAAAAATAAAATAAAATACAAATGTAAGTGCAAGTGTGCAAATGTAAGAAAAATGCATGTGTGCCAATTGAGAAAATAAAGGTGTTTGTGTGCAAGTGGATGAAAATATGGTATAAGTAGTAGTAAATGCATATAAGTGTGATTGGGTGCAATTTGTGAGGTAGAAAATAAATAAGTGATAGGGAAAGAAGAAAAATGTGTGAACATGGCATGTGGAGTGAAAAAATATATATATATATATATAAGTAGTGAGAAGATGTAGATAAAAAAGTGAAAAAATTGATATGGTAAAATGGAGGTGCATGAACTTAGGGGAGTGCATCAAGTAGGGTACGGGAATGACTTCTAACTTCATGATTTTGATTTTCCCTTTGATTAGAAGGAAGAACTAGCGTGCTAAGGCTATTTTACAGCCACACTCGCTCGTTTCCCTTACCGAAAGGGGACTCTCAAGCAAATGAACCCTATAACTAGCATGAAGATGCAAAAACCTAAAATGAAGGGGAAAGGATTGGAGGAGCATGCTAAATGCTAGAAAACTAAGAAAAATGTATGAAATGTAGTGAAACATGCAAGTACGTACTAACGAGAGGGGACGGCCTATTGGGTCTAGCATTGGACTAGCCCTTTTCTAGCGCTCTCTCACAAGCATTGGACTTGTAAGATCTCAAGGGGACAACCATGACTAGCATTGGACTAGCCACGGTGTCGTCACACATTCATTGTAAACCAAATAGATCATGTAAAGGCTAATAAAGCAAATAGACACATAAATCACATATTGCACATAACACATAAGCATGGTATCTAGATGCGAGACCCTAAGAAAGCAAGTAACACGTAGCACGTAAGCATGCAAATCACACTAAAGAACCTATTACATTGGCTAACTAAAACAAATGGGGGGAGGGGAAAAGTGAATAAAAATGCTCTCCAAGCCCTATCTATTACAAGCCAAGAGGTGTACACATATCCCATAAAAGAATAGCTTAATGAAAGCAAAAGTAAATGAAATAAATGAAAGGAATTAAGGAAAGGCTAGGAAAGCAAAGTAGACATGCAATTCTCACTTAGCACGTTGGATCACATAGGAGAGACAAAAAAGGGATAAAAGAAGTTATACCTCTCCCGTTTGTGATGCTAATAAAGTGAACAAGACTTAACTTGAGCTATAGGCACCAAAGGAAGAGATTACTTGGACTAAAATCATCAAAGTAAAAGATTAATGCACCACTTTAAAGATAAATAGAATGAAAGGCAAAAGGGAACTCAGAACACCTTAAAACTTCAAAAGGGGTACTAACAAACCACCAAATTCTTTCCTAATTACAACTTAAATGCAGTCAAAAGATGTTTAAAGACCAAGAACACGGAATGACCCATCCACTTCCCAAATATAACATTTACTAGGGACCCAAAAGCAAACATTACTCAATCATTCGAGTCCAATTGAAACATTTAAGAATTTTAGAAGTTCAAAAACAAAGAAAGGGTCAAGTGATCATAAATAATCACATAAATGTTAAAGCATCTAAACAACTTAAACATCCATGTTCGCAAAGCTGGGGCTTAATTGAAAGTAAAAAGAAAATTGAAAGGGTCAATTTGATGGATTTTTCAATTACTTGGGCCATAGTAAAACAAAAGGAGACTTGGGGGGCCAAAGTGCAATTTTCAGAGAATTATTTCATGCAAATTCATGCAAAAGTGTCGTGAGAAGCATTCTGCAACAGACAAATGCCTGCGACTTCAGACTAAGTAGCAAAACCAATAACTTTCATAATCAACAATCAAAAACATGGCAGAAAACTATGCAAGTTCTTATGAAACTTTTCATGCAAACTCGAAGAAAAATTCTGCAACAGCAAGTTTCGGCAATTGATGAAGCTTCTTAGCAACAAAACTAGCTGCAACTTTCATTTTTCCATTGTCATGCTAAACGCAAGTGATGAAAGCCAAACAAACAGCATTCTTTCACCCAAAATAACCAAACATGCATTGCTCTCAAACAAAAATAGAAAACACAAGCTGCATAGCTCCAAACTTCCCCCCCCCCCTTATTCATTTTTCTTGTCGGCTTTGACAGAAAAAAGGAAATTGCGTGCCTGCATTTGCATACAAGAAAGCGAAAACCAGCATAGGAAAATTTCAGCCAAAGATTTCAGCCAATTCTGGATTATTCCACAGAAGCTCACTTATTTAACTAAAATTCGCACATGCCTTGTGCCATGAAAGGAAAATAACAATTAAAGTCTCATTACTTCTCGATAAACCAAACCCAAAATTTCTCAAACAAGCTCTTGAACAATCAACGAGACTCTACGGAGAACAACAAAACAACTACTAGCACTAAAGAACAAACAAAAGAAAGAAAAATGGATCCAGCTCAACAAAAGGCAGCGGCATGCGTAACTTATGGGATGCCAAATCCTGTCAATGTTTATCATACAAACATCGAAAACATTTTCTACATTCTCAGCCGCAGCTTCAGAAAACCAAACCCAAATCTTTGTTAATCTTACTATGAAACCCACGAAAGACCCGAGTGAGCACAGCCATGAGTGACCATAGAAAGGGAAAGAAAATTATCTGTCTGCTATATGAAGTAAAACGGCAAAGCAGGACTCGGAACAAAAGACAGCCACGAATATCAGTATACAACCTTCAACACCTAATCATCTTTGTAACTCTTTTACCCAAGCCATCAAAATCAAATCTTTGAAGCCAGCAGAAATCAACCACAGATGACACCCATTCCATTTTTATGAAGGAAAGAAAACGCAAAAACTGATGTTTTCCTTTTTTAGCTCATGAATTTCCAATCAAACAAATTCAGAATACAGCTACTGGAGTTATGATCTATCTCATAAGTTCTAACCAACCGAAAAACAATGCATTCTAGTGACCCAAATACTAAACAAGAAAACCACGTTCCAGTTTTTTAGAAGAAATAGACGAGAGCAGGGTTTTGAAGCTACCTCTTTTGCTGCCTTTGGAGTTAAATCACCGTGGGTATGCTTGGATTAGCTGAACCCAGGTTGCAAACTTTGACAGAGGGCTTTGAAGCTCCGAGCTTTAGGTTTGATTTCTGAAGACTGTCTCCTTTCTCTCCACAAAAATCTTTTTTTCTTTTTCTATTTCCTCCCGGTTTCCTCCAACGGGTTTCTCTTCCTCTCAAACCGAAACTCTTCTTCCTCTCTTTCTGGTTTCTTTGTTTATACCCTAGTCGTTCCTCTCTCCCACTCTCGGCTCTTTTCTCTCTAGCTATCCACGCCGTCAATAGCCTCTCTCTGATTTCTCTCTACCCTCCAAACCTAGCCGCCCCTTTATCTCTTCAAACGTCACCTATATCTTCTCCCTCGGTTGCTCCCCTTCAGAGATTTTTTTAGCCGTTCCCATCGCCCCCCTAAAAGCTGCGTTTCTTGTTCTATTTATACCCGAAACCTGTTCTCAAACCCTCACCTGAAAGGTGAGGATGAGAGTGGAGGTTTTACTGGGCATCTTAGAGCCCTCCGACGCCAGCCACATTTTTCCTGAAGATGCCGCTGCATGCGGCTTTTTTTTTTTTTTAAATTAATAATACAAAAGTAATATTTTAAATAAAAATCAGATAATAAGAAGAAAACTCGGAATAAAAGATAGAAAATAAAATGCCTAACAACAAATTATGTTTGACTAATGATTTTCTTTTTCGTTTTTTCCTTCTTTTTTCCTTCTTTTTTTTTCTTTTCTTTTTTTTTTCATATTTTTCCCAAGAAAACATTGAATTTAAATCAAAACAACTAAAGCATAATTTTTGAATGCTTTTTCTTTTTTCCGAGGAATTCTATGCTAAAAATTAAAAATAAAATAATAAAATAAAAAACTAAAAACTAAAAAGTAAAAAGTGAATAAACCTAGCACGACAAATAAAAACTAAAAAAAAAAGTAAATAAAATTACACTGAAAATTTGGTGTCTACAACGTCCAAGGTTGTCCCTCAAACCCAATGTCAACTAAGCTATTCTGATCTATGAAGTCTCTAAAGTCCCTAAAGCTCCTCTCCTCCCTTACTACTCCTCCCATTTTTCTTCATTAGACAAAATATCATTGAAGTCCCTCATTATCATGTATTTAGAGCTCCACAGTCTTTTTCTATCACTCAACACCCTCCATTGTTCCTTTCTAATCCTTTGGTCACAACTAGCATATACTCCAACAAACCACCATACAGCCTGAGGGTCATTATCTTCTATCTTAGCTTCTATCGTGAAGGCAGTAGTGAGCACCTCCAGAATTTGTGTTTCCTTAGTCCAAAACAAAGCCATGCCACCTGCTCTATTCATAGCTTCAACAGCCACATTATTGTCCAATCTTAGACCTCCAGCTATTCTATCTATAACTGGCTTCCTGTTCTTAGTCTCACTTAAGAAAATCAGGTTTGGAGAGGAGAGGTTGTTCACCTCCCTCAAATTGGGAACTGTCAAGGGACTCCCCACCCCTTGACAGTTCCACACCAGGACTCTCATCTACCTTTGGGGGTCCTTTTAAGGAATGACCCCTCCTCCTCTCCCCTCATATCAGTAGAATATAATTCCTCCATAGGTTTAGTTTTTTTCCACTAAGCTATTTCTTGATTTGCTTCCTCCATCTCTTCATCCCTGATCAGAGCCTTTCTCTTCCCAATATTCGACTGACTAACTCCATTACCACTTAATTCCCTTAAAGGTCTTCTAGTTCTGGTTGGGGGCTTTAATCTTCTAAACGTTCTCTTGGTATGCTTCACTATTGCCTCCAACACCTTTTCAATACTTTGTGATTCCTGGTGGATCCCTAACACCCCTGCATTTTCCTCATTGGCCCCAACTTCTTGATGCTGGTTTTGCACCTCTATCACTCCATCCTCCTCCATCTCTTCCATGACAGTTGGAGTCTGAATTCCTTCCTCAACATAGGTTATTAGAGGGAGTTCAGGTTGCCCTTTATCATGGTGCATGTGTTCCTCCTCCCTGTCGTGGATATCCTCCTTTGTTGCCTTGCCATCTCTTGATGTTCCTTCTCCCGTCCTTGTTCTAGTATCCTACATACGTCTTTCCTATATACCGAATAGATCGAAAGCTTAAGAAGTCAAAAGTATTTTTGTTTTCCAGTGGATACTGATCACAAAATATAATGGCGAAGCCCAACTGACCAAGACTATTCCAGATTTTTTGGGGAAAAAAAAGAAACAGGAAAAAAAGAGAGAAACAAAGATGCACTAAACATAACTAAAAGTTTCACCATACTAAATCAACACAGCATTTTTATTTAATAGAGGAATTGCATTACACGCGAGACATTTTCACTTCAACACTAAGAAAATAAGACCAACTACACTTATTCTTGACAGAGCAGAAATCCAGTCTCAAGCGAATTGAATTTCTCTTGTTTGGAATCAACATCAAGACTATGCTACAAAAGCAGCGACACAGACCTTCACTTCACTTTGATTCTTTCATGTTTGATTTATCCTAATTTTGCTTAGCATCATCGCTGGTTCCCTTATGGTAAAGGAGCATTGATTCGAAATCTTACATATGTAGTTTTCCCTCCTGCAAATTAGCTTTGTCACCACGGTAAAGGATCAAAATGGATTCAGGCTTTGACTCGAAATCTTTCATATACGGTTTTCCCTCCTGCAAGTTAGCTTTGACTCGAAATCTTTCATATGCGGTTTTCCCTCTTGCAAGTTAGCTTTGTCACCACGGTAAAGGATTAAAAAGGATTCAGGCTTTGACTCAAAATCTTTCATTTGTGGTTTCTCCTCCTTTGAATTAGCATCACGACCATGGTAAGGGTGAATGGATCCAGGCTCATCTGTGTGGGAAAGGAGAATGGATCCAGGCTTTGACTCGAATTCTTTCAATGTATTAGACCCAAGGTGCTCATTTTGTTCAGTAAAAGGACTGGCAGCAGGTCGCAAAATGTTCCTGGGGTCCTTTCTTGCTGACAGGTTGTCGATGCCTGTACAATAACAAAAATAAACCTAATTGCCAATTAAAGTAACCAAAATTCAATTCCAAGTACTGGAACAGGGACTCTAGGTGTGCAATGGGTTACTTGATTCACCCTATTCCCGAAGAGTTTGCTTGATCCGATTTACCCGAATGGAATGATTTTTTCACAAATAATTATTAATTTGTAAATAGGGCAAGTAGGATCGTATCCTCAGGGATTGGGGATATTTGTCTCTTTCGAAATTCAAAGTAACACGAGAGGTGTTTTTATGTAAACGATGACAATCAAAGGAATTCAAATAAAAATAAATAGCTAACTAGAAATTAAATGACAATTTACTGAAATTAGATTAATAATAATTAAAGGTCTAGCCAAGAAATAACTTTCGCAATGGTTCACCTAATTGATCATCAATGCAAAGGCAATTCCAATTATTTACTAATAATAGGTTATAACTGCCAAATAAGTGATGACAATCAACCCCTCCTTACCGTGTCGGTGAATAAGGTACTCCCATTAATCACTGCTCTAATTGAGAAATAATCTTAGGTACGCCCGTAAGATTTAATTCTCCAATTGTCTTACGTATTAGAGGAGCCCTATTCTAACCAAATAACGCACTACCAGGGTTATTTCAGATTAGCCCGCGTATTCCCCTGACACAAATCTAATCATGCCAGTTGTCACTAATTCAAGGCAATTAAACAATTACCGATTTAATGCCCTAATTGACAATAGATTATCAAGTTAACTAATTATCCAGATCCAAGACAATTAATTAATTAAATAATCGTAAATACTGCAATCAAGGGATATGCGAATGTCAATAAATAAAAGAAAAAAATAAAATTAAATCGATCTCACAATTTTTAGGCGAATCAAAGCCTCCGTTGCTCCTTAACTAGAGTGAAGAAATTAGTTCATATTTGATGCGAAAAACCCATACAAAATTGAAGAGAAAGCCGCGGCCATTGATTAATCATTCACTTCGTCTGACATTCGAAGAAAGAAAAGGAACTACTAAAAGCTAAAAGGAAGAAAAGTCAAAGTTCTCCCAATCTTGCTACTGTCATGCGTAGGAGAAATCCACTCACGTCCCAAGGGAAAAGCCAAAAGAAAAGCTAAAAGGATAGTGCCAGTTCTTCGTTCCTCAATCTCCTTTCTATCTAATACCTAGCTACTCTAATGCTTTCCTAAGTCTCGCCCTGTACGGCGGCTTTTTGCCCTCCAAGGAATGATGAAGTCCCTGCCGTCCGCTGCCCTCTTCAGCAATTACCCAAAATGGGAAAAAGTTTTTCTTTTTAAAAAATGCCCCTGGGATAAGCTCTGTTACTTGGACTCATTTCCTGTCAAATTGGCACTTGTTATCATATTTTTGTTCTACTTCCTGAAATAATTACAAAATACTAAAAGTGAGTAGAATCCAACAATTAATCCATATCGGGTTAGCAATTACCAAAATGGGAAAAAAAAATTTTTTCCAAAAATGCCCCTGGGATAGGTTCTGTTACTTGGACTCCTTTCCTATCAAATTGGCACTTGTTATCATATTTTCGTTTTACTCCCTGAAATAAATACAAAATACTAAAAGTGCCTAGAATCCAATAATTAATCCACATCGGGTCAGGTAATAGGGAAAATTAATAATAAAATAAATGAAAAAATTGCAACCTATCAATTCCCTTCACACCTAAACCATGCTTGTCCTCAAGTATAAGAACAGTAAACAAACACCAATATTTGACAATGGCTATTGCTCTATCTACCATATTACCAAGATATCAAGAAAATCATATATCAAGCATCAGTGATCAAAATTCGAGAAACATCACTCCGGTTAGTTTCTAAACCACAAACTCCTTCAATTCCAAGTTAACAAATCTAAGAAAAAGAAATGGCGCACAATATTTATCAACAAATGCTCCAAATATTAACCAAAATCTCAACATTAAATCCATAAGTCGGCAAGCTGACTTCTATCACACACTAACACAACCTAAACTCTTTTTTCTCATTATTTATTTTTTCTTTTTTTTTTTGTTTAAAATAGCACAAAAGACTTAGTCTTCAGCCATTGGAGCCTTTTGACGCGAACTCCAACATTTTTCAAATGAAGGAGCTCGGTTATTTAGTTCCTATCGCTATACGACCACGTACTCATAGAAATTACTATCTTTTGACGCGAGAATCGACACTTTTAGTGAAGACCCCCAGTTATTCAGTAGTAATGACTAGCAGAGTACAGTCAACTTTATTTCACAGCCAGATAACATAATAACTCAAAATAACATAGCAAAAGAAAACAAAAATAGCAGCCGCTAGCCTCATTTCTTCAAATATGAAGAACTAAAGTTAATACTGGACCAATTCACATGAAAATGCCAACAACCATTCCCTATACCTAGAAAAGTTAACAAAGAAATCAAAAGAGTCAAGCAATCACTGATATTCACCAAAGAGATGTTCTGAACTCAACCACATTAATTAGATACACTTTTATTATTAAAACTTGACAATAGTAGAATTAGAGTTAATAACCCAACATCAGACCTTGGTATTCACATGAGAGTTAAGCACTAAAAAGAAAGAAAGAAAATGAACGAAAGATAGACCAACAACAAACTAGAAATAAAGAAAAAACATCCAAAAACTAAAAACTACTAAAAACTAGAACCACAACTGATTTCCCCCCATACCTAAATGATGCATTGCCCTCAATGTAGCAAATAAGCATCAAAAGTAGGAGAAAGGGTAACAAAACTTCCCTGAAGTCGGGTCAAAGTGGTGGGTGATAACCAAATTGAGGCGTAAGATCCGCATGATGCATGAATACTGCCAAATTCTGTGCCATGCTATGCACGTTAGCATCGATGTTGGTCATCCGAGCTTCCAAATTCTGAACCTGCGTCCGGAATTGTTGCCATTTAGCAGCCCCTGGGGATGGAGGAGGTGGAGCGGAGGTAGACAGGCCGTCGTCATCTCCAATCGAGGACGAACAAGCAAACGAGGGGCGCGGGGGGGAGCGCGGGGGGCACGAGAAGGTCCCGGAGGAGTGAACCGGTATGAACCATTGACGTACTCAAGAACGCCCATCCTCTCCAAGCTCTCCGCATTGAGAAGTTTTGTGACGGCCCCACCTCCCCCTAGAGCGTACCCCAGGGTTCGACGGACCGCCTGCCCAACTCTCGCCGGGATTCAGTCGCTCACTACAGTTCTCAAATAAATTACAAGATAAATCTCAAATATACATCACATGGTCCACAAATATACATCCAAGTCTCCAATAATTACATGTCATAAGCGAAGCGGAAACAATTCCAAATAAGCCATCCAGTCACGTGAATAAGTACTACAAGCCCTTCCTTCGCCTTGAGCCCTGTGGAGGGGAATAAAATAATTTTGGGGTGAGCTAGAAGCTCAGCGAGTAACCAGTAAAATCAGTAATCAAATCAGTTTCACATTAGTTCATTTCAATGATGTCATAAATCAAACGATAAGTCAAGAAACAATTACAACATTTAGAAGAAACCATACATGAAAAGGATACGTTCGTTCGTTCATTCGTTCATTCGTTCGTTGTCCTGTCATTCCCCTTTCCTTCATTCATTTGAAAATACATTTTTCATTTATCAATAAAACCCTCATTCGTTCGTTCGTTCGTTCATTTCATTCACCCTTTCCTGGACATTGGCCAGGGTCCACCAACCTCCACCAACCTACAAGGTAATACTCGAGTATACCAAACGTTCACCCAGGTCACCATATCGCCCGACCGAGTCCGCTTCTGGCTCGAGTCGATCGGTAACAAGGGGCAGTGGCCAGTTCAGCCGAAAGGCTTACATTCATGCACAAGTAACATTTCAATCGTTCCATCTTTGAAAATTTCACATTTATCGAGGTCGAGTGCGATAAAGTACACACTCGCCTAGAAAACTCGTTTTGGAAATCATTGAAAGCACTTAACACGTTATCAAACAATAATACAAGTCATGAAGTCAAGAAAATACAACAAACAAGGAACACTCACATGCAAGCACGCATGATATGCAAGAAAACAGTTCAAAAGTAAATTTGGAAACAGTTTAGGGTCACTCACCTCCACGGCTCAGAAATCATCCATCATATATCATTGCCTTACTCAAATCCAAGTCTTAGATCACAAACTCAATGCAATCAAGTCCTTTCAAAGCTCGGACAGCACTTCCACTAAATTTGCTAACTTTTCCAGCCATCATCGCTTCATTATTTCCTCGGCCAGTCCCAAAGTCACTCAAATAAGTTCATTCAATAGCCGTTCAATAAGCTCCAAGTAGTACAAGTACAATTCAAGCTAGGAAAAATTCCGGAAATGAAAGTTAAGCTCAAAATTAGAAAAATAGTTTTTGATATCATTTTGCGGTTTTGGTACCATGACACTACGATTATCGGATGAAAGTACAAGACCCACCGTTTCGAAGCTAAGAGATAGGGCTACAATATTGAAGAAGGCAACTTTGTCTGGTTTCAAGTGTAACCAGGTCAAAAATGCAAGATACTACACCAGAACTGGAAAAACAGATTCACAGAACGCATTCTGGTTCAAACATCATAAGTCAGCCTACCTAAGTCCAAATCCAGAAATTCCAAAGCCATTCGAAAGCTAAGAAACATGGCTACAATTCATCAGAAGACCTCAACAACCAATTCCGAAGCATTCCCAACCAAAATAACCCATTACAGAAGCAATTCTCAAATTCGGGTAGAAACAGGGCAGCAAGGGTAATTCCGTCTTTTCACAAGTTACACTACTCCGATTGTCCTGAAATTTTTTAAGAACCTCTAAAATATCATTCCCTATAACTTTCATGTTTTAACCCAAGACCAATTCGATCTCTAATTATGAGCTACAAAATCGGGCAGAATGTAAGAACATGCAACCCTAGTTTTCCAATTTTCCTTCCAAAACAGAATTTCCTTGCAATTAACCACTTTTTCCACCTTCTAGCTTCCCTAAATATCATTTCCAATCATCATACAAAGCCACACCATATGAATCATATTAAAACAGAAAAATCATGAGTAAATAGAAAAAGTCATCAATCTCAACCAAAATCATGAAATCTTCCACTAAAACATCTCTTTAGCCACCACAAGTCACTAATTTAACATCATCAAGAACAAAGAAAGGATTGCTAGAAATGATACCTTAAAATATCAAGAAAGGTGATGGTTTAGTCCTTTGCCTTCTCTAATCACTCCACCACTACCTTCAATCTTCCTAAGCAAGTGACTTTTATGGAGGAATTTAGAATTTTAACGGTTGAATCCCAAGATTGAGCAAGAAATGAAGGCAAAAATTGGAAGCTTTTCTTTCTTTTTCCTCCCTAAGAAATTCGGCCAAGAGGATGAGAAATGAAGATGATTGTTGGTCAATTTTTGTATTTAGTAAAGTTGGTGAATAGTGGTCAAATCCAAAGTCCAATGAAAACGCGACACCTAGCATCTCTTTTGGCTTATAAATATCCTTTTGTCTCTCTAATACCAATCCATAATTATCTTTTAACACCTTGTAGAAAAATATCATTTAGCACAAAACTCCAACAAGTTGTCAAAAAGATTGCATTTACCGCACTTGCGAGTCCCACGTCCATAATACTTTTCAAAATTAACGTTGACTAAATCGTATCAAGGAAATGATTGAAAAACTATATTTACTTAAAAAAAATGTATACGAAATTAATATATTGAAGAAAGGCACAAAATTATAAACGACTAAACAAAAATAATGTCGTGAAAAGATATAAAAATTTGCGGGTTCTCACACTCATTCTTCTCGGGGCGTCACAAACTCCCCTCCTTAAAAGAATGTCGTCCTCGACATTCCATCTTGTACCAATCAAGTCAAGAAATTCCGCAAGAATCACTCAAGCATTCCAAACAAATACTAAGAGTCAAATCAAAGTCCAATGAAAACGCGACACCTAGCATCTCTTTTGGCTTATAAATATCCTTTTGTCTCTCTAATACCAATCCATAATTATCTCTTAACACCTTGTAGAAAAATATCACTTAGTACAAAACTCCAACAAGTTGTCAAAAAGATTGCATTTACCGCACTTGCGGGTCCCACGTCCATAATACTTTTCAAAATTAACGTTGACTAACTCGTATCAAGGAAATGATTGAAAAACTATATTTACTTAAAAAAAAATGTATACGAAATTAATATATTGAAGAAAGGCACAAAATTATAAAAGAGTAAACAAAAATAATGTCGCGAAAAGATATAAAAATTTGCGGGTTCTCACACTCATTCTTCTCGGGGCGTCACAAGTTTCATGTCAAACGCCAAATGAAGGTCGTGGTTCTCCAGATTAAGAACCCCAACTGTACTGCCAAGTGTGTGATGTAGGACCTGAGGATCAGGGGTTTGTTCTTTTTTGGTAAAACGGTCTTGAACTGTGCCGCTAACCAACACCCTAGATTCATTTTGACATTATTTTTCATACACCAGATGAAGAAGAACTCGAGTCGGGAGAGTACACCTGAGCTATTTTTGCGACCCAAATAACTGTAGGTCAGAAATCGCTAAACATATCGGACACTCGGGTCCTTAGGATAGGAGCTCCTAGACCGAGAAGGGTCATAATAGTGCCTGTCGATAGACATGTCCCTCCACACATCGTGGTAGGAGGATAGAAATGGCTCCACGTAGTCACAGGCACTCTCAGCGTACTCCCTAGTCTCCGCATACTCTCGAGTAATGAATCCAAATGCCAGATTAAATTGTGTAATGGAGAAATTGAACTCCTGACCCATTAGATGGAAATGAATGACATTTGGGGTCTTAACGGTGTACCTCGTAGGCAACTCAAACTCGAAAGTGGAGTAAAATTCCCGAATCAGCTCGACAAAGGTGGGATAGAAGATATCAAGATAAGGGCGTCACTCGATGGCGGTAAACATCTGCTCGACCTCATCCCGTAGACCTAGGGCAATCATAACAAGTTTCTTACAACACTTGCAGGATATGATACGCCTCTCACAGACCTTAACATATCTCAGCTGATCAGCGGGTCTAGTGAAGGTTAAATGCCCCCCAAAGTGATGGATTGTTTAGCACTTTTCCAGGATATGGCACCTCCAACCAACAAGTAGACATAGCCTGACGTTGACTTCATAGATCTTTGCATCCAGCATAATCGGAATCAGTATACCCGATAATCTCTAACTCATCTGACTTCCGATACGTGAGCATGTAATCCTTTGTTTTCTGTAGATATCGTAAGACCCGTTTGGTTGCTTTCCAATGATCTAATCTAGGATTACTCAAATATCTACCCAACATTCCAATAATGTACACAATATTCGGATGCGTACATACTTGAGCATACATTAGACTCCCTACTGCTGATGCATAAGAAATCTTTTGCATCTCTTTTTCCTCAAAAGCATTATTGGAACACTGTTCAAGATTAAATTTGTCTCCTTTAGCCACAGGGATGTCACCTGATTTATAATTTTACATGCCATATCTTTTAAGAACCTTTTCAATATAGCCATTTTGTGATAGTTCTAAAATACCCCGAGATCGATCCCGGTGTATTTGAATACCTAACACAAAAGATGCATCACCAAGATCTTTCATCTCAAAATTTTTAGTTAGAAATTTCTTGGTTTCATGCAATAGACCAATATCGTTGCTGGCAAACAAAATATCATCAACATACAATACCAGAAAAATATATTTGCTCCCACAGAACTTATGGTATATACAATCATCCACTAAATTCATCGCGAAACCAAATAAGATGATCACTTGATGAAATTTGAAATACTATTGTCGAGACGCTTGTTTGAGCCCATAGATGGATTTTTTAAGTTTGCAAACCATATTCTTTGGATCTCCTGATACAAAGTTTTCTGGTTGCATCATATAAATTGTCTCATCAATATTACCATTGAGAAACGCTGTCTTTACATCCATCTGATGTAACTCAAGATCGAAATGCGCCACCAATGTCATAATAACTCTAAAGGAGTCCTTTGAAGAGACTGGAGAGAAAGTTTCTTTATAATCGATACCTTCTTTTTGTGTAAATCTCTTGGCGACATGAGGAGGTTTGTATCTTTTCACATTGCCTCTCGAATCCCTTTTGATTTTAAATATTCATTTACAACTAATGGGTTTCGCTCCTTCTGGCAAAGGGACAAGATCCCAAATATCATTGTCGTTCATGGATTTAATCTCCTCATTCATGGCATCGATCCACTTTTGAGAATTTGAAATTTCCATGGCTTGACGGAAGTTGATTGGATCATCTTTCATTAATCCAGAGTCATTCTCATGTTCTTGGAGAAAAATAATGTAATCATCTGGCACTGCACTTCTCCTTTCTCTAGTGGATCTTCTTAATGGCACTGATTTTTGGAGAGGAAGAGTTTGTTCTTCTAGAACAGTTTGCTCTTCGACATTGTCTTGATTTGTCATATCATGATCAAGTTCAGGGATAAGGTCCTGAGCAAGAGCAATGACACCTGTGAAAATATTAATATATTCTTCTTTAAAGACAATGTCCCTTACTGTATTTTCTCTCCCAAACTCGACATCCTCAAAGAACCGGGCATTTCCTGTCTCAAAAATTGATTTAGATGTGGGATCATAAAACTTATAACCTCTGGATCTTTCAGAGTATCCAATAAAATAAAAACTAATCGTTCTTGAGTCCAATTTCTTTTCATTTGACCTAAAGGCCTTGCCTCAACAGGACATCTCCAAATATGTAAATGCTTTAAACTGGGCTTTTTTCCTGTCCAAAACTCATAAGGGGTTTTGATAGTTGATTTAGTTGGAACTCTGTTAAGGATATATGCTGCAGTCTTAAGTGTTTCTCCCCAGAGTGACTCTGGTAAGGTAGAGTGACATATCATACTTCTTACCATATCTTTAAGCGTTCTATTTCTTCTTCAACTACACCATTCATAGTGGGTGAACCCGGCATAATATACTGTGGGACAATACTGTAGTCCTTTAGGTATTTAGCAAATGGTGTTGGACATTGTTCACTTGAACCGTCATATCTACCATAGTACTCACCACCACGGTCAGATCTAACGCTTTTAATTCTTTTGTTGAGTTGATTCTCAACTTCAACCTTAAAATTTTTGAACACGTCCAGTGACTGTGACTTTTCAAAAATGAAATATATGTAGCCATATCTTGAAAAATCGTCTATGAACGTTATAAAATATTGTTGACCATTCCAAGCAGATGTAGAAAATGACCCACAAATATCCGTATGTATAAGTTCTAAGACTTCTGAAAACCTATTGGTTTCAAATCTCCTTTTATTGGTTTGTTTCCCCTTTATACAGTTAATACAATAATCAAAATCTGTGAAATTTAAGGGGTCGAGAATTTCATTTGACATAAGTCTTTCTATTCTCCGTTTGGAGATATGTCCCAATCTCTTATGCCATAATGCAGCTGAATTCTCATTGGTTAATTTTTTCTTTACTCCTCTAGTACTCAAATGCAGAGATTCATTAAATGAGACGATTGTATCAATTAAATATAGATTATCGTAGTGCATTAAAGAACCAGAACCAACCAATTTTGAATCATGAAACAATTCAAATTTTTCATTTCCAAATGAACAGGAATAACCAAATTTGTCCAGAGCAGAAATAGAAATTAAATTCCGTCTAAAAGACGGTATAACAAATATTTCATTGAAATCCAAATAAAATCCGGTCTTTAACAATAATCTAAAAACTCCAATTGCCTCAACTTGGACTGTTTTGGCATCGCTCACGTAGATATATCTTTCATTATCATTAGGCTTTCGGCAATTCAGGCAACCCTGCATAGACACACTGATGTGAGTTGTTGCACCAGAATCTAACTACCATATGTGTCTAGGTACCGAAGTTAAATTAACCTCAGAACAAACCAAATTAAGAAGCATACCTTTCTTAACACGCCAAGCGTGATAGTTGGTGCAATGCTTCTTTTGATACCCTTCAGCTCCACAGAAGAAATAACTATTCTTTCCCTGATCATCTGATTTCTTTTGTTGTTTCTTTTGTGGCGCTGTACCTGCAGCTCCTTTTTCCTTCTTTCTCTTAAGTCCCTTACTTTTATTATTAGTGGTTGACACCAAATTGGCACTTTCTGTCTGCTCTTACTTCAACCTTTCCTCTTCCTCTACACAGTGTGAGATGAGTTCATTTAGAGACCAAGTCTCCTTTTGACAGTTGTAACTCACCTTAAACTGGCTAAATTGTGTAGGAAGAGATATTAAAATCAAATGCACTAATAATTCTTCAGAGAGTGTCAATTTAAGTGCATTTAATTTTGAAGCAAGATGAGACATTTTCATAATGTACTCTCTGATATTGCCTTTACCACTATATTTCATTGAAACTAGGCGTGTCAAGAGCGTACTAATTTCAGCCTTTTCGTTCTTGACAAACCTTTTTTCAATGTCCTGAAGGAACTCTTTAGCGGTTACATTTGTTTCTGATATTGTTCCTCTGAATGCTTTTGGAACGGCTTTCTTAATGATCATCAGACACAAGCGATTTGATCTCTCCCACCTTTCCTTATCCCTCTTTTCATCAGAGATACTCTGATCTGTAAGAGGTAGGGGAGAATCATCCCTTAACGCAAGGTCAATATCCATTATTCCAAGTACTATCAAGAGATTTTCTTTTCATGACTTGAAGTTTGTGCCATTCAACATAAGAATATAATTGATGTTGGTAGTAATACTTGTAAGATCATTTGCAACTGAACAGAAAACATAAAATAATAAAAACTATGCTCACATAAACCAAAATAATAATAAATTTAAATAATGATAACCCCATCTCAAGATACCGATGTTCCATTAATATTTTATCTTTGGACAAAATATTAACTTCTAAGTGATATCTTGGCGCAGTAATAAACACTGACAATAATAACATGTCAAAAAATAAATTTTTCTTTGGGCCAATTTATAATTCACATGTAAAAGCCAAATAATTATCACATGTTTATTACCACAAGTGCACATATAATTTCATTAAATATTGACCTTCCTTTGGGCTGATCAATATTCATAAAATTACTAGTACCCAACTAATTATATTTTAAAATAAATTAATTTTCATAATAGAGGTCACTTTGGTGGCATATTATTTCAAATAATTTATTTCAAAATATATATAATCATACCAATATTCAAATTTAAAATTATTCAAATTAAATAAAAATTTTGATTAAAGTCAACTTTGGTCAAAACGTGGTCAAACATGGTCAAATCATTCAAATTAAATCATGACTTATTGGATCAAAGGTCCATATCCATAATTTGACCCAAAATTAACATTCAAGCCCAACAAATTTTCTTGAAATCCATAAGTACTTTATAAAAGCTACATATTTAATAGGCCACACATATGGATTTTATAGGGTTTAAATGTCCTATTTAACTTTATTAGGGTTCACTTAAATTAAAGAAATCCTAATTTTCTTAACATAAATACTTACATATTCATAAACAATGAAACAGGCCAAGGAGTCCAATTATTGACAATTGAGCTATAAGGGATCGTATTGAAAACCAATGATTGACAAATGAATCAATATAATAAATATTAAATTGGCCAAACCAAATCATCACAGCAAACAACCAAAAGTTCGGTTGCAGTGAGGCTTGACCGAAGAGACAATTTTAAAAGTCAGCAAAAGCTATTTTGGCTTTCGTCTTTTAGCACAGTAATCATAGCAAAGCAATTGATTGGTGTCTAACAATCCGTGGAACCCGCTGAATGCAATATAACAACATGAATTTCATTAAAATCTCTATTCATGCAAGCTGACTTTCCATGACATGAAGGCTGAACATGAACGGCAATGGAAGATGACTTGATTCATGAAAAACAACGACTCATAAAAGGCCAAAACACAAAGCCGAATCATGCGCATACTTCAACCACGGGACAAAATCTTTCAGCCATGCAAACAAAAAACTAAATCAATCATAGTTTTTTTTTTTTTTATGAATTACTAAATCCAAATTATTTCCTAATAATCAACCATATGGGCTCTGATACCACTTGTTAGGGTGGTTATCTGAATTTAACCATTGGTGAAAACCATCACCTGTTAAACCCAAGATATATATGGCGATTATTAAGAAGTAATTAACACAAAATTGCGGAAGCGTACCTTGATTCATGTTGACAAACTGGTGCTTGAATCCTTAGAGATTTTGGGGTGGCCTTCCAGGTCAACACGTATTTGTCAAATCTAAAGAGAGCCCTTTAGTATCTCTTTGGTATCTTTCCTGACGATGAGATATCAGGGAAGAACTATATTTGTGGTACTAGAGAATACGACAAAATAAGAATACGTGTGACTTGGGGACCATGACCCTATTTATAGGTAACATTCCTGTTATCCTTTGGAACCCTATTTCAGCCCATCATAGAAATAGGAGCCCTTAAGTCTCTACACATTAAAGGCCCACACCCTATTAGATATATTAAATCCAAACTATATTTGATCACTTTAATTGGGTTTAACCTTAATTGACAGTTTGCAACACATAATTATTCACATATAAGTCCAATGTTGGATTAAGGATCCAACACAATCTACACTTGTAATCCTAACTTATCGTTGGTTTTAATCTCAACTTCGATTATATGACAGGTAATTAATTATTAGTTATCATTGATTTTCATCTCAACTTCGATTACATTTAGATTAAGATTATTATCATTTATCTGTAATCTCGATTCTAAAAAAGCCACTATATCAATTATAATTTTGATCACTCATCAACAATCTCGATTCTGGTTCAAAAGTTGCTTCCTCAAGTATATCATCGATAACTCATCTACAATCTTAATTTTGGTTATAAAGCCACTGTGTCCATTATGTTTCCAATTACCACCCACGTCAATTAACAATTCTAATTGATTTCACTTCAGATTTTAGTTTGATTTAACCTATTTATGTGATGTTCACAATCACTCATCCAGATTGTAGCTTATGATTGTATTCAAGTTGAACTTGAACTCTGGTTTACTCAAACTCGATCTTGATTAGATAATTTGATAGGTTGCAATTTTACTATTTAATTTATTATTAATTTCCCCTATTACCTGATCTGGTGTGGATTAATTGTTGGATTCTACTCACTTTTAGTATTTTGCATTTATTTCAGGGAGTAGAGCAAAAATATCACATTCAAGGCCAATTTGACAGTCATCGGGAAAGAGTTCGAATAGCAGGCAATCAAGGGC
The DNA here is from genome assembly GCF_036785885.1 of Coffea arabica. Lineage (NCBI taxonomy): Eukaryota > Viridiplantae > Streptophyta > Magnoliopsida > Gentianales > Rubiaceae > Coffea > Coffea arabica. The sequence continues at coordinate 18,100,390 of NC_092321.1, forward strand.
ATTCTTGGAACAAGGAGATGCAAGACCTTTTTGGTAATTTTGACCGAAGACAGCAACTAAAAAAGGAAAAAGAAAGCAAACCTGAGAGGGCGTCCAGAGGCTTCTACCTCTCCGGAAGGAGAGCCGCCGCACATTGGAGAGCATTTAGATAGAATAGGAATTAAGATTGCAGGAGAGGAGCACTATCCTCTGGTCTTCTTTAGTTTTTCATCTTGTAGCGTAGCTTAGGAACTTTGACTTTCCTTTTGGATTCATATTGGCCTTTCTTCCTCGGATGTGAAGACCAAAAACAAAGCCACGAATTATTTCCTCTACCTTCACTTTTTCGACAGTATTCCAACGACGTGAATTTACCCAATTGATGGCCGCTGCTCTCTCTTCAATTTTGTGTGGGTTTTTCGCATCCAATATGAACTAATTTTTTTCGCTCTAGTCAAGGAACAACGGAGGCTTTGATTCGCCTAAAAATTGTGAGATCGATTTAATTTCATCCTTTTCTTTTATTTATTGGTATTCGCATATTCCTTGATTGTAGTGCTTATGGTTATTTAATTAATTGATTGTCTTGGATCCGGATAATTAGTTAATTTAATAATCTATTGTCAATTGGGACGTTAAATCCGTAATTGTTTAATTGTCCCAAAATAGTGATAACTGGTATGATTGGGCTTGTATCAGGGGAATACGCGGGCTAACCTAAAATAACCCTGGTAGTGCGTTATTTGGTTAGAATAGGGCTCCTCTAATACATAAGGCAATTGGGGAATTAAATCTTATGGGCGGGCGTACCTTAATCACCGACACAGTAAGGAGGGGTTGACTGTCATCGCTTGTTTGACAGTTATAACCTATTTATTGGTAAATAATTGAAATTGGCTTTGCATCGATGATCAATTAGGTGAACCATTGTTGAAGTTATTTCTTGATTAGATCCTTAATTATCACCCATTTGATTTTAGTAATTTGTTATTTAATTTCTAGTAGCTTCTTAGATTTTAGTTGAATTTCTTTGATTGTCACCGTCTGCACAAAAACACCCCCTTGTCACTGTGAATTTGAAAAGAAACAATTATTCCCAGTCCCTGTGGATTCGACCCTGCTCACCGCTACCTACAGTAATTACTTTTAGTTTGAGCAGGTTTTTATTATTGCACAGGTTTCGACAATCTGTCATAATTACATTTCCTCTCATCTCTATTCTTGCTACATCAATTAACAACTTTACTTGATTTCGCTTCATATTTCAGTTTGCTTTAAACTATTTATGTTATGTTTAGGATCTCTCATCCATATTGTACCTTACGTTTGTATTCGGGTTCAACTTGAACTTTGGTTCACTCGAAACTTTGATCTTAATTACATAATTACATTTTCCCTCATCTCTATAATTGCTTGGGAGAATATTTGTCCTAACTTTCTCACTTGAATAAAATTTAATCATTCATCAACTCAATCACTAATTACATTGTAATTTCAATTCTACATAAATAGTCGGTCATCAACCGGTTAATTCGAATTTCGATTCGATTATTTATTTCAACATATCCATGTACTGCCAAATTATTTATTTGCTTTTATTTTGCCATTTTTTTAATAGCGCGCACAAATACTAATTGGTCTTCGAGCTATTTTTTTTTTCGCTAGTTGCCGCCAATTTGGAAGCTTGGAGCTACATTCAAATTACTTTCATTTCCTGGGGTAATACAAAGCACCAAAAATGCATAGAGGAGCATGAGTTCATTTCAGATGATACACTTGCAGCCATAAGGTGATCCCTTGTACAATATCCGGTTGTGGCCTGTGTTCGGTTGTTGCATTTAACTTAACTGTCCATTACTTGGCCCATCTAGTTTTTTTTTTTTTTTTTTTTTTTTTTTTTTTTTTTTGTCGAGACGATAGATTCCATTCTACACCTACTCCTACTCTATATTAAGGGAAGGGAGGGAGCTAAAGAGGTCAAGGGACACCTGGTGAACTACCACCGATTTACACACTTGCTGGTGAAATTTTCAGAAAAATATTAGAATGTAGATTAACAGATCCCTTGGCCTACACCCAAATAGAGCTTTAAAGCTCTTTTGGTGGCCAACTACTCTAAAAGTAGTTGGTTTTGGCGCATCTAGTTGTGTTGTCCCATTTCTATTGCTTCTTCCTACCATGCATAGATGACACAACTTTGCTATTAATCCTTTTTTTTTTATTAATTAGACGGCAACAGTTAGTCTAACCTACTTCTACTCCTACTATACCTACACTAGGGGGAGGCCTAACGGGGTCCAGAGAAACCGATGGGGACTAAACCACCATCGAATCAAATGAGTGCACTACGCACCTGTATGGATTTAGAAGAAACCACATATAGTAGCACATTAATGGGAGGCAACCCTTGACCTCCCACCCAACCAAAATTTAAAATCTTTGGTGGTGGCCAACGGACTAATGGCACAAAGGTCGCTATGAATCCTATTAAGGGCACAAGAATAGTAGTACTAGGAAGGGTAAAATACAAAAAAGCCCCTTGTGATTAAATTAACCTATGGAAAACCCCCTTATGGTTTCAAATCATACATTTTGACTCCTCATGGTTTGAACTAATTTGAAATAGGAACAAAAATTGTCAAAACTAACGGAGGCGAATGAAATGACATAATTATCCTAATATATATAAACAATAAAAGACCTTCTAACAACGATCCTATTAAGCAAATTTATAGAAAAACCCCTTGTGGTTAAGCCAACCTACGAAAAAGCCCCTTATGGTTACATGTTACTTTTATTTATTTATTTTGTGCATAGGAATAAGGCAAGTTGTATTTGGAATTAATTATTTATTTATTTTGTGTATAAAAATAAGGTTATTTGAAAATTTTTATTTATTTATTTTATGTATAGAAATAAAGTGAGTTGTATTTGGGAGTTTTGGGTTGTTTTGGAAATTTTATGAGTACTAAGGGGTTTAATAGGTATATCAGCTAAAAATTTGATTTAAAAAATTATTTTTCATGTCAAGCAACCTCAAACTCGTTAATTTAAATGATTTTTGAATCAATTTTTCATATTAGTTCAAACCACGAGGTACTGGATTGTATGATTTGAAATCATAAGGGACTTTTCTGTCGGTTTGTTTAACCACAGGGAGCTTTTCTGTATTATAACTTTAAGGGTATAATAGGTATATCAACAAAAATTTATATATTTCTAGTACAAATACTCTCAAAAGAAGCGCGTGTATTTCAAACTCGTTAATTCAGACGATTTCTATAGTTTTTTAAAATTAGCTCAAAGCATGAGGCATCGAAATGTAAGTTTTGAAACTATAGAAGACTTTTTTGTATGCTTGTTTAATATCAAGGAGCTTTTCTATATTTTACCCTGCTAGGAATTACACGTAATGCATTACGGAAGCAGCAGAAGAATCTTGAGGCATACGAAACAGCCGCCATTATTGACGTCCGATGCATTTTAGCACACGGCAATTAAGCTAATGCCCCTTTCAATTTCTGGTTTCAAAAGTGGATTTTTGCTCTGTGCTTTTAGGTTTGCATCTGACAAGCAAATTTGTCCTTTTATACCTTTCTTCTTCAATTCTCTCTTTCTCAGGCACATGATCAACTGGTTCTTTAACGCTGTAGACCATTAAATTACATGGGCATACGTGCTCAGTTCTGTTCATCACAGACCTTAATAGAAAATAAAAAGGGAAAAAAGATGGCTGTAGATCTGTAAAGTGTAAACAAAGATTCAAGTCAATCTCAACTCAGAACACTTGAACGGTTCAGAAAGTCCCCATATAAAGAGATCTATGCCTGTAGATCTGTTCATCTTAAACTACCGAAGTAAGGGGAAAAAAGAAAATGGCATACTTGTACCTTAAACAGGGAAAGAATTACTCGCAATCCCGGCCAAATTATCCAGAAGAATTGTTCCACTTCATTGCATCCAAGACACCGCACCATGACCTTGTCTGGGATGCCGGCACTGGCAATGGACAGGCAGCATCATCTGTGAGTCTGAGTCCTCTTTCTATTCCATAAGTAATTGTTTTTCATTTGACTGGTTTCTGTTTTCTTTCAAGAAAGTGACGAGCCTGGCTAGCAGACTATAATGTAAGTTGATGAATTTCAGCTAGCAAAGATATACAAGAATGTGATTGCCACGGATACCAGCCAGAAACAGCTCGAATTAGCTTCTAGGCTTCCAAATGTGCAATACAAGTGTACTTCTCCAACGATGTCTGCTGAAGAGCTGGAAAGGGATGTCACAAAACAAGCCACCGTGGATCTTGTGACTGTTGGCCAAGCCATCCATTGGTTTGCTCGTCCCAAGTTCTACCAGCAAGTGCAGTTGGTTCTAAAGAAGCCACAGGGAATAATAGCAGCATGGTGCTATACTACCCCACAAGTGAATGCAAGAGTTGATACTGTTTTTAATAAAATTTACTTTGTTGATTCTAGGCCTTACTGGCACCCTGGCAGAAACTTAATTTACGACAAGTATAAGAGCATTGAATTTCCATTTTTGCCGGTGGATGGAGCTGAGAACACAGGGCCATTTGAATTCATGACTGAAAAATTGATGAGTTTGGATGAGTTACTTGCTTATGCAAAATCAGGTTCGGCATATGAAACAGCACTGGAAAAAGGTGTGGATCTCATGAGTGAGAACATGATTGAGGAATTTCGGTCTGCTTGGGCCGAAGATGGCAACAATCAGAAGGTTGCTAAGTTCCCTGTTTATCTCAGGATTGGTAAAGTCGGAAAATGAAGTACGAGTCTCGATCAGAAGTATAGTGAGTGGACTCTCCATCGCATTCGGAATGGTTAGAGCAGCAGCAGATAGAGCACAAAGAGAAAGGAGAGAGCACAGAAGAAACAGTCCCTAGGCAAGATGCTCAGGATCAGAATTATGTAAATGAAGGAGAAGTGCTAATGGAGGTGACTACAACCACGAAGCAAGGGCAGCTATTTGCGGGAATTGGAGTCACAGTTAAGCTTTTTGAAAGGAACACGATGATAGGGTGGGCACTGAAAGACATTAGTTCTGGAAACAAAATCCTAGATGAAGCTCTGGCACTGAAACTGGTGTTGTGTAAAGCTGTACAACGCAAGTGGAGCAATCTTAAGCTGAGGTTTTGTAACAAGGAACTGTGGAGACAATTAAAACATCAGAGCCCAACGGACAGCAAAATGGCAACAGTACTTGAAGACATCTCTCAGTTACAGAGATTGTTTTGCATGTGCTCTTTTGTTTTGTATAGGGAAGAAAATATGATAGTCAGTAAAAAACTGAGTGTTGATGCTTTAAGCATTATTGTGGATGAGGAGCGACAGCTTCCTCAGTGTCTTTGAACACTAGTTTGCAGAGTTTCGTTCGAGCCGTTGCTCGCACTTGTAATTTTTTACCATCAAAGCAATGAGATCATCTTATCGTTTCGACAAAAAAAAAAAAGACTCTCCATCGCATTGTTATGCCCCATCTAGCATCGACCATAACCATCAACAACCCCCCCCCCCCACACCCGGGGGGAATTCATGATATCGGTTGAATAAATGATATCTTTTTGAATTGCAATATAGGTTGCATTTTTTCTTTTCCAGAACTTCTTGTTTTTGTGGAATAAAATTCCTTATTTGAGTGTTCTAGGAGGATGACTTGCATCAGTATGTACTTCATCAAATTTAAATAAAGAATAGTATCTTAGGACAATGTAAATGTTTGCATAGGTTTTCAAAAATGAGTTTGTATACAGATCCTATCACCAATATAATCATTTCCAAATGAACTTAATGAATAGAAGTAATAAATAAATTGGTAACAAAGCACCTGTTGGGCCGTTCAAATTCTGGGAATAAAATAAAATAAGGTAGTACCATATAGGCTATACTATAAAACAATCAACCCCAAACAATAAATAAACTCAAATGAAGTGGCACGAAGAGGATGGTAAACTTTTGGCTTTATAAGTGTAGTCACTAGTAGAGTAAATAAGGATATTAAAACAATAAATGTAGACATTAACACAAGCAAAAGCATAATTATAAATTTTCTCTTTCATTGAAATTTGTGCCTTAAAATTTATTATGTTTTTACATATCGTTATGTTAGTGTTTACTTTTATTGTTTTAGTGTTTATTTTTGTTGTACTAATATCTACACTGCACGATACAGTTGAGGCTAGTATTTGTAGAGGATCCTCATCCGTGAAGTATTAAGTGTACAACAATAATAGGAGACTCAGCAGTCGGAAACAACGAATTACAAATTTTTGACCAAAAAAAAAGAAAAAAACTAGGAATTGCACGTAATGGATTACGCAAGATTCTTGACAAGTATGAAGCAGATTTCGTCCACTCTCTGCATTCATGTGCTGAGATACCAAAGAGTAAATACCCAAACAAAAATAACGATCAATAAAATTTTCTAGTATCTCTTGCTTAACATATAACAACAAAGTTTGATGTCCCTTTCAATTTCAGGTGTCAAGAACGAACTTTGCTTTGTGCTTTCAGGTTTACATGTTGACGAGCAAATTTGTTCTTTTTATATCTCTCTTCCTCTTCTATCCTTTCAATCACATGATTACTTGTTCTTTGACGTTGTAGACTAGTATTTATTAGTTAGGCAGGCATGTCACTCCAGGACTATATAAGGAGATAAATACCTGTTCAAATTTGTTCACCCCAGACATTCAGGAAAAAAGAAAAAGGAAAAAGATGGCAGATTTGTTCCTCAATCAGGCAGAGCAATACTCTGTATCTAGGCCGAATTATCCACAAGAATTGTTCCATTTTATTGCATCCAAGACACCCCACCATGACCTTGCCTGGGATGTGGGCACTGGCAGTGGCCAGGCAGCATTATCTGTAAGCACAATTTCTCTCGTCTTCGCCACATGAGGCAACTCTTTTTCTTGCAATTTGAAAGGCCAATTAGAAGCCCGAATGCATTGTATAATTTATGTTAAATGATTTCAGCTAGCAAAGATATTCAAGAATGTAATTGCCACTGATACTAGCCAAAAGCAACTTCAATATGCTCCCAAGCTCCCAAATGTTCGATATCGTTCTACATCTCCAGCCATGTCAGCTGAAGAGCTCGAAAGGGATGTTGCTAAACCAGATACTGTGGACCTGGTGACCATTGGCCAAGCCATCCATTGGTTTGATCTTCCTACTTTCTTCCAGCAAGTGAAATTGGTACTGAAGAAACCTCAAGGAGTAATAGCAGCTTGGTGCTACACTACCCCACAGGTGAATGATAGGGTTGATGCTGTGTTTAGACAGTTACTTTGTTGATTCCAGGCCTTATTGGCACCCTGGAAGAAATCTGGTGTTTGACAAGTATGAAAGCATGGAATTTCCATTTTTGCCAGTAGATGGAGCTGAGCAAACTGGGCCATTTGAATTCATAACTCAAAAATTGATGGATTTGGATGATTATCTTCGGTATGCAAAATCAGGTTCAGCATATCAAACAGCACTGGAGAAGGGTATCGATCTCTTGAGCGAGGATGTTATATAAATTTAATAAAGTTCAGTCATAATTGGATTGGTCTCTTAATTTGAAACATAAATCCAAAAGATAGGTGGATTCAAATAGTTTTAGATAAATTCAAGAGTTATCTTCTACACCTAAGATCATTGATAATACGTATCTGAATTCGATTCTATCATGGGATAATTTATCCCCTAATTTTTCGGATTTAAAAATTTGAAATTATTAGTGTATAAAAATGAAGGTGAGGATGAATAATCAAAATAAAACTATCACACATTAGGATTCTTGAAACTTTGAGTACCAGGTTTGCTTTGATGAAGACGAAAATGGGAAGGCTTTGGGAACATTCAAGAATGTTGAACTTTTTTTTTCACGCTTTGAAATTGCTTCTTGTTGTTGAAAATATTACATTCTCATCCATTAAGTTCAATGATGCTCTTTTTTGCTAAATTTTTTTATTCATCTCATTGCGAAAGGCTAAATTCCATTTTGGACTTGTAAACTATTAAACACACTTTCCACTTTAGTGCTTGAACTCTATCTCAGATACTTTACCTCCTAAAATATAAAATTATCCTACTTTAATTCTTAAACTTTAATTGTGAAGACTTAAACCCTTTGAAGTATGAAATCCATCCCACTTTAGTCATTAACCTTTAAGCATCGCTTGCCTACTATGCCATGAGAAGAATTACATATTTTACGAGGTAACGTATCTAAAAACCAAGGTGAAAGACTGTTGTAGATAAATTTCATACCTTAAAGAATAAAGTGTCCAAAATGTGAAGTTTAAGAACCGAAGTAGGAATACATCTATAGTTTAAGGGTCCAAAGTACAATTTACCCCTTGAGAAATATGCTCTACAAATTAATTTTAATTTGCTTTATCTATGTTTATTGTTGATTAACTAAATTAATTTGTTTTGTTGTTAAAAAAATAATAACAGTATGAAGGATAACCATGGAGAAAAAAATTGAGGAAAAAATAGCCAAAGGGTTGACTTGAAAACTGAATGATAGAAGTTGGATCATGATTTTGCTTCTCTGATTACATTATTGGAAAATTTTCCTTTTTTTTCGTATGTCTTCAACCTTTTGTGTGTGTGTGTGTGTGTGTGGGTTTTGTTGGTTTTGAAAGGAAATGGATCCAAAACCAACAATCTCAGCTTTTCAAATTAAATGAGCTTAGTTCGCATGTTACTTCACTCTTTATCTATAACCTTTCTCATCGACCAAAAAACAAAGAGAGAATATAAATCTGTGTTTGTGCACGGGTTACCATCTAGCATTCTATGAAAATGCATCTCTTGCTTTCTATGGATGAAAATATTGGGCAAAATTTGTCAAAAAAAAAAAAACACACAATTGGATGTCTAACTTGTGAAAAAATGATAATGATTTAAAATATTTACTAAGAACATTAACTGTAGCAACAAAATCCACTGCCAAATGGTCACGAAAAGCTCTGCCTGATATCCAAAAGTCAATACAAGTATCTTTTGTACGCAATATCTAATAAAGGTGTCCTCTACATGAAATAATCATCTACTATTAACGCTCACAAATTTTTTTAAAGCGTGCATTCTGTCATCAATCCTTAAGAAATGGAAAAATGTGTGAGTGGCTTAGGTGATTTAACAAATTGTCAACTTCTTGCAAATCGCTCAAAACAATAGTTAAAAAGTGCAAAGTGAGAAGCAATAAGAAATCGATAGTTTAGTAGGAAGTAGACTTGATTTTTCTTTCTAGCTAGTGTCGTGGTGGCAGTTGGAATTTGGAAGGGAAACCATTGGTAATCATGCGTAAAGGAAGCTAGTTCCCAGTTATTTTACTAAATTTAACTGAAGTACAGCTTGATCTAAATTTAAGACTTGGCATAATATTCTATGAAGATACAAGTCTTGCTTTCTATGACAGAAAATATTGGGGAACTTATGAAAAATGATTGTAGTAACTTTTTCACAAAATTTACTGCTAAATGTGCACAAAAAGTCTGCATGATACACAAAAGTGAATACAAGTGTCTTTTACACCTAGTCAAAATCTAAAAAGTGCGTCCTTTTCATAAACTAGTTTTTTCAGCCTCCCGCAATGCGTGAGGATGCCCTGGGTCTATGTTAATCAAGATCAAATGAAGGCAAGTGGATTAATGTAAAATGGTTATATATTTAATACATGATAGGTGTTAATAAATGTGGAGAATTTGACTTTAGGTTTACTCATTTGATTTGTAATTTTCTCTTAGATAGTCAGTCTTTGGCTTAAGATCTTTGCGAATTCTTGATATTATAAATAAATGATGCATTCATTTAAAATGTACAAGTACATACATATATCATAAATATGGTGACGCTGATCACTTTTAAAATTATGCACACACTATTTGTATCTAATCAAGAATGAAATAAGTTTAAACAAGATCAGCTAGGTGAGAGTGCGAAAACTTCACCTTGTAAAACCGCCAAATCCAGGTCTTCAATTGGAGAAAGAAACACATCCAATATGTTACTTTACAGATGGCTTTCTCTCAAGATTACATAGGCAATACAGCTTTGTGCGGCTCCCACAGACCCCTTCGGACACCACCCACCGCCCACTCACCAGTGGAGCTCAAGCAACTACAACTATACGATGAATATACAAATACACATCTGAACTCTGAAGCACAAACACAAAAGCCCCCAAAGTTGACCAAGCACACAACTGAAGCACGAATGCAAAAACCATCGAAGTTGCCCATAATTTAGGCGGTGGATCTATTTTACAAATGGGGTAACAAATTAAACTCGTGTTTAAAATCCAAAAATAAGTATTTATAGAATCGTTTTTTCATGCTCGAAAGAAAAATTGGAACTACTGTAAAAGTTTAAAAATTATAATCCATTTCTTAAATTGCATATTTTTTTTATGAAGAAAGTTTATCCTTTTGCAAAAAAAAAAAAAATTTACACAGCCACGGGATACCTTCATATTTTTAGTAACAAACTCGTGTTTAAAATCCGAAAATATGTATTTATAGAGTCATTTTTTCATGCTCAAAAGAAAAATTAGGACTACTGTAAAAGTTTAAAAACTATAATCCATTTCTTAAATTGCATATTTTTTTTTTATGAAGAAAGTTTATCCTTTTGGAAAAAAAAAAGAAAAAATGTTTACATGGCCACAGGATTCCTTCATATTTTTTTTAATTTTTTTTTCCAAAACAGGAGGACCCCTATTGTTTATATTGACAGTATACATTTTCACATTTTAATGCATATTATTTAATCCAAATTTGAATTCTAATATCAACTTTTGTATATATGACATGTATCCAAAAATGATAGTGAGTGTGTTTGGATTGAAATGATTTGAAAAAAATAATTTGCTTCACAAATTTCAATCACCTTTTTATCTCACATATATCACATCATAAAATATGCTACAGTAATTATCTCAAATAAATCATCCAAATAAACTCAGTGTATACTGTATATTCTGAAACTCTTGGTTGAAATGTAAGATAATTAAAGAATATTTCGTAAAGCTACATATTCAAAACAGTGGAAATGTAAGATGCTGCTTTCAACGTGAATCAAACACAAAGATACCAAGTTTCATCGTTCTATTGCAGCAAGAAAAGTTTGCTTGCATGATATTGCACTATTAATGCCTTACACGAAGAGAACTAAAGAGGGTAATAATGGATATGCCATATTATATCTAAAAGTTGAAGTACTCAAAACTGGTCCAACTTCCACCATACATACACCCAAACCCTAAGAAAACAAATCGAATGTTCCAATTTCTAGGTTTCAATTTTATAGCAAGCCTAATTAAGAATATAAACAAAAATTAAAACTCTGAATGAAGAAAATACGAATAAAAGTATCTAAAACTAAAGGTTGGTAGTACATTACTTTTCTGAAATTTCTTATCAAGAAATAGTTCAAACATGTTCAATAATTCTTTTCTCGTTATACATAATAGTGATTAAGGCACACTCAGATATGTGTATAACTAATTAGAATAAAAATATTTGTAATAATAATTCTCTTATAAAAGTGAAGTATTATAGGGGAAACAAGTGCATGGGCTTAATTTCGGTGATGTTAATAAAGAAAAATTGAAGAAATGTGTGTCAAATATAGTAGATAAACATGGAGAAATTGAACGTAAAAATACGGGAAGATTCGAAGTTATAGTAAAATTGTTGTTTTATTATTTTGTTAGAGAATAAATCCATTTTATCCTTTATAATAAAGGCAAAAAAAATAAAAAATAAAAAGAAGAAAGAACTAACAATACAACACCGTAAAGGGCATCAAGCTTTATATATGGCACATATATGCTTCCTAAAAAATGCCACTGGAGGGAGAGGGGAAAGAAGTCTAGCGTTTGAACTCTGGAGCAAGAGGGCAAGCCCAAACAAATTCCTATGAAATGCCATTGGAATTGTCGAAATTTACAGCATAACCAGTCTATCTGCCTATGAAAAAGCCACTGAAGTTGCTCAAAATTACCGGATAACCGGTCCATGAGCACTGTAGCAACTCAAACTCGCGCTTTTAGTATAGTAAGGATATATACACTCGCCAATTTTTCCAAAAAGGTTATTATCACTTTACCCTCTTAAACTATATCACTACTATCAGTTTACCCCCTAGCGTTATCATTTAGTCACTTTATCCCCATATGTAATTCAACTCAACATGTTAAGAAATTTTGGACAAAAATATCCTTTTATTTTATAGCATTACTACATTATTATTACCACTTTATTCGTTTAAATTACAGTGATACAATCACTTTAGTTCCTAACATTATTTTTTAGACATTTTACCTCATCATTAATCTAACTAGTATAGTCAAAAAATTTAAATATATTCACCCTTTTTATATATAATTAAAAATAAAAAAGTTGGAATGGTTATTCTTCTTTTTTTTCACTTTAAGAGATCGAAAAACATAAAAATAAAAGGATTTTTTCAAATTTCTTTTTTTCACATTTATTAATACTAGGAAAAGAAAAGGAGATAGGAAAGAAGGAGACAAAAAATTAGATTTTGCAAAAAAAGAAAATAAAGAAAAGTCTAACATTATCGTATTACTTTAAGGTTGTCGAGATTAGGATTGGAATTTGATGGTAAACAAAAAAGTGAAATAATTTTAAAATAATAAAAGTATTTAATACTTTTTTATTTGTAATTTAAAAAAAATGAATTGAGCTCTCTCCCTCCTTCTCCCCCTCTCCATCTTTCTATTTTTTTTCAATACTAATAATATTGTCAAGAAGAAAGAAATTAATACTTTGACTTTTTTCTTGATATTAAAAAGGAAAAGAGTCACTCTAAATTTTTTATTATTTTTATTATGCAAAGAGGAGGGTATTTTCTTCTAAAGTTTTTTAACTTGCTAAGTTCGTTTAATGGTAGAATAAATTGTCTAAAAAATAACTCTAGGGGGTAAATTGATAATGAGACTATATTTTATGGGGGTAAAGTGATAATAATTTTAAGAGTTAGACATGTCTTTTCACTTTAATTAACAAACTCCGTTAAATTTGACCGTTAGTCTTGGGGGTAAAGTGACTAAAAAATAACGTTAAGGGGGAAATTGATAGTAGTACCAAACGTTAAGGGGGTAAAGTGATAATAATCCTATTCATATATTCTGTCATTATTCCTTAATAAATGGAAAATCAGAATATGTACTTACTGCTACTTGCATAAAAGTGTAAGCGGCTAGGGTGGTTTAGCAATTCAATAATTTTAGCATACAAATCGTTCAAAACAAAAGTTAGAATGCAAAGTGAGAAGCAATAAGAAAATCATATTCTAGTGGGAAGTAGAATAGATTGGAAATTGTAACACGTGTAGTTCATACAAACCTGGCTTTTCCAAGATATTCTAGTAGGAAATAGACTAGATTGGAAATTGTAATGCGTATAGTTCATACAAACCTGGCTTTCTAAGCCTTGGGAAGCAGTTATAACGCGAGCTCTTTCGGCCTCAACAGGGCTTAGGGTGATGCCTTTAGCTTGAGCATCATATTTGCTTGCTAGGTACCTGGTGCTGCCACCAATACCGGAGCCAACATCAAGTATGTTTCTTGGTTTCTTAGATGGATCCTCTACACATTATTCCATGATAAACAATGGCGGTTAGTTAACCACTACAAAGGAATGAAACAAAAAAATGGCCAAGTTGGAGAGGAGAAAAACTAGAAATTATAAGGAGCATGTTTGACTAGGAAAGAAAATAAACACGTTGAAAAAGAATCAAACCATTTATTTTTCCAAGGTGTTCATGAACTAAACCTAGATTATCAACTGCAGAAATTGCCTATAATTGCTCAAACAAAAAAAAAAAGAAAAAGTCTATGCTCCATATATATTCACATTGCTTCACGCTTGTACAATTTACAATACCAATCTTGTAATTTGACCCATTTGCAATCTAATTTTTTTAAATAGCCAAATATTTATAAAGGACCACCTAAAACCACTGTGAAGAAAGTTAAAGCAAAAGTAAAACTACTTAAAAATGAGAAAGAAAAGGAAAGACCCAAAAAAAAAAGTGTTGCTCTCTTTTTTCTTTTTTGTTGCCTATAGGCCTACAACAACTACTGCTCAGATCCTTCCCAAAGTTGACTATCCTCAATTACATCTGCATGTCCTTTTGTGGTGTCGAATTTGGTGCTCAATTCAAAATGGTCCTTTTTTATCTTGAACTGAAAGTTTTATTTTCTTTCTTAGCTCTAAAGAAGTATTTATTGTTAAGTATGTCTTTGTATCCCACATCGGGAATTTTATAAAGAAATATCTCATCTTAGTGGTTTTAAATATAATAGACTTAAGTAAGTTTAATTGTGCTAAGGGTATCAGCTCAAGTGTCATATGCACCAGTCCAAAAAAGTTTTCGGGGGCCCACGCCCCAGTCTAAGAGAGGTTTTGGTTTGGCATCAAACCAAAAGAGCAAGTCATGGGCCTTTGGGCCATTAATCATTTAGTGCTATTTAAACTCTTTTGTATTTTGAGTTTTAAGTGTCTTTTGGATTTGGGAATTATTCTTAGAGTTTTGTACTCTCTCTTTTGGTTATAGTAAATCTGCTACCTCTTAACCCGTTGATATAGATCAATTGGACCGAAACATGTAAATTTCGTATTTTTCTGTTTGATTTATTTGTTTTGTTATTGTCATTATTGAGTTGCCAAAAACTCTATTATTCTGTTTCATCTATTTCTTAGGACCAGACCTAACATTTATCGTGAATTTCTGTTTCGATCTCCAATCAGAAATGCTTTTTGGTTAAAAAAAAAACAGTTAAAATTTATGTGTAATGTAGCAATCGAGTAATTTGGATGCATCCCACTCTTTTGGGATTTAAAGTCAAATATTTTAGTTTTAAAAAGAATTTTGTTTACCTATAAATAAACATGAAGAAAAATTGTTAATATCAAGGACACATAAATGGCGGTCTATGCAACCAGACATCAATGACCGAAGGATATTGCCGGTGAAATCACGTAGTTTTGGTTTTGCGACAACCAAAACTCCAACGATAGTAAACCGCAATAATGGAAGGGTAGAATGGACTAAGGTAATAGCTATTTTGCCAATTTCATTGACTTTGTTTAAAAAAATATAGTTATTAAACTCGATCAACATTGCTAATTAAATCGATTAATAGGGTGGTAGGCTGGTCTAATTAAACCAATTAACTGGATAAGGCAGGCACTCGTTTAAGATTGGTGAAAGCTTGCGGTTAAATTGGAAGGCCAAAAATCTAGGCATTTTTGGGGAAAAAAAAGAAAAAAAAACAATTTATTGGAGAAGTAATCCCAAAATACTATTATAAGCAAAAAAATTTCTTTCAAGAGAGAATGCTATGGCATTTGCTGTATACTTACACATTATTTCAAAATTTTTGATCGATTTATTAGAACTGCCAAATACACTTCTACTACACTATGGTTTGAACCTATTAAAATATAAAAGCAAAAAGATGACATTATTGGGACGAGTACAATGTGATTTAAAAGTTAAAACTATTCAAGCTAAAACAAGTTGGAGTTATCTACATATTAGCTTTTATCTTTTTACTTTTTCATACTTTTAATTTTCAATAATTTCATTACGCTATTTTATTACTTTATAAAATTCCATCGATTTAACCAGTGACTTACTAATTGAACCACTATCCCACTAACTTAGCCCTTATCCCTTGTCCGTGGCTGGATGGCTTGATTAGATTTAATAATTGTGGACATAACTTCAAGTTAACAGCAACTGACTAATTTTTTTCATTTTTTTTTTTGTGGTTAGGTGGGGTGGGGAAGAGGGCTATTTGACAAAATTACGTGTACTCAAACGTTAGTTTACAAAACTGAACAAACGTCAACGGCTAAATTTTGTAATTAGCTTGTATTGCAAATGAGTACTTAGGATCTTCTGGAAATATCTGATTTTGCTAATATAAGAAGCAATTCCAACAACTCTTATGTGAGGGGGCCGCGTATTTGACAAATGTTTTGCTCTCAAGGGACTCGGCTGTGATATGATAAAATCACAAGATATATATTTTTTTAATTAGGACAAATCTCATTGAAGGTAATTGTAATTAACCCAATTTTGAGTGATACCAGTGTAATTATGTGTTGATTTCTCAAAGGTAACAAATATTTTGTGATACGAAAAATAAGATACATGACTAATGTAACGGAATTGGTGAAGGAATAATATTTTAAAGAGTTTACCTACAAAAAGCTATTGAAAATCACGATATATGTGAGGGACAGATACAAATATGAGAATTTTTAAAATAAAGAAGATGAATCATAATTTAGTTTGCGTTTGTCGTATAAGTCGTATATCGCATAGTATAGAATATTCCTGTTTCAAATAAGATTCATGACTAATGCTATTGGCCGAGGAATAATATTTCATCTTAGATAATTCTGTAATATAAGGTTCCTATTTGGGATTACGGAAGCATACTAAAAAGTATTTCACGTGGTAGATTTTTTGAAAAAAGTACTTATTAAGTTTCTAATTATATTGCTCGAGTGCATAATTATATAAGTGCCTTTTTTATTTGAAATATATTTATCACTTTATTTGGTTCAAAATTCATGATAAGGTGGTCAAATTTTATTTTTTTGAGATACAAAAGTTATTTCAAAATCACTAATTTTGAACTTGGCTAAAAGTGCTTTGAGATCAAAAGCTCTGCCCCTAAATTTCTTCTATTGCCCAAAAGTTTTTTTATTAAAAGCGTCGGATTACCCTCACAGTCTAAATTCTTTAGGACTTTGTATAGGTTGACTTCATGAATCAAAGATTCTTTCCAAAGCTTCATCGCCTTGCCTACCGTTCTGACTCCCTACATCTTCGACCTAAAAGGCTAAAACAAGTTGATTGTCATGGGAAATGACAAAACGAAGTCAAGAATCGAAACTTAATGGGCATCTCCAACCCAGTGAAAAGCTCAGCTGTATTTCAGCTGTCAATGCATATACATTAGCAGAGGAGGGAGGGGTGGGGTTACCCAGCCACGGATTTAAGGGGGGGCTGGTGGGAGCTTAAGCCCCCCCCCAACTTGTAAAGTTGATCCTATTGATAAATTTGCCTCTAACTTGTTTTCTCGTAAAACCAGTATTATACCATAGACCTACAACATATACATTAGGCTAACCAAGAGAGTTTATACACGAAGAGAATAGACACCAATTCAAGCCAAACATGCAATCCATACACGTATGTGCATGTACAGAGTTGCCTACAATGATGGAGCCAAGAGGGGACAGAGGGGGCCATGAGTTTTGAAAATTTTAATTCATAATATGTAAATATGTGTAAAATAAAATTGGCCCCCTCTAAATTTTTACAATTTTAGTTTATATTATGAGAGTTGAGATATATATATATATATATATATATATATGAATTAGTCATCTTTGAATTACCTTTTTTCTTCAGAAAAAGTTATTTATTTTTTATTGTACTAATTATTTAACTTTCAAAAATTAAACATATAATTTGATGTTCCATAGTAAATTGACCCAATGTGATGTATTAGAATAAAAAGACCCAATTCATAATTGTTAATGGGCTAAATAGACCCAATTCATAATTGTTAAAAGCAAGAACTAGTACGTCTAAGAATAGAACTTCAATATTTTGAACTCGACATTCCAAATCATCATCAATTGCAAGAATTATTTGGTATTCATGAGTTATGTCAAGACTTGGTGAAGATAAGAAAATCAGTGATATATCCTCTTATTGACAGATTTATTAGACTTGTTCTTACTCTTCCTATATCAACTGCAACTACAGAGCGGACATTTTCAATTATGAAAATAATCAAGATAAAGCTCCGAAACAAGATGGAAGATAATTTCTTGAATGATTGTCTAACTGTGTATATAGAAAAGGAAGTTGTTGAAAAATTTAGCAGTGATTCAATCATAGATGAATTTAGTTCTATGAAAGAACGTAGAGCTCAATTTACTTCTAAGAAAAGATGTTGAAATTTCAAATTATGTTAACATAACTTTTATCTTTTTTTCAATTGAAAATAGTTACATTTATATTACATGGTTATATATATATATATATATATATATATATATATATATATATATATATATATATATATATATATATATATATTGCATAGGTGACATATTGGAGAGCATCTTCTCATAACGTGCAAATTGGATGGTTTGTGATGTTATAAGATATTTAATCAAACGTTATCTTTTTTGTTAATTTTTGTTATGACTATACCGCATATTTATGAATAGACATACCTTTATAATTAAATTTAATATTTGATATTTTTAGATGTCATATATTTAAATAGAAGAAAGTTATTTTGAACATAATATATTAAGATAATTTTATTAGGAAAAAATTTTGGCCCCCCCCAAAAAAAAATCCTGGCTCCGTCACTGGGGTTACCTGATACAGAGGCAAAACGAAGGGCCGCCTCAATTGTACGAGTCTGAGCAGAATGGACATCAGAACCTGGGACAATGGTGCTACAGTCATAGAAGCCGATGTGAAAGTGATCCCCGCCAGCTATTTCCTCCAGTATTTTGGAATGGGCATCATATGCCGTCGCGATTGCCATATTCGTCTTCTCACTCTCCGTCTTTCCCTCTGTATCCATGTTCTTCCCTCCCACCACTGTTGGTTGTATCGCACAATCCTGTTGACGTTCATTCCTCAACTACTTTTTAGTGCCAAACTAATGAAGAGCTGAACAAAAGATGAGCTTTTTACAGGACTCATAATTGCTTTTATGGTGAAGTACTCCCTTGATCCACAAAGCCCGGCACAATTTTTTTTTTTTTTTTGGGTGGACTAATCTACATTTATTTGCTGATTTTAAGGTAAGAATATGTATGAAACTTGAATTTTTAATTTTAAGACTATCAAACAGGAAATGTCATGCACAAGATTACCTTAAGAACTTCTTTCAGAAGCATATACAATTTCTAAAGCAATATGAATTATTGAGCACAGGAAGTTTTTGTTTCTAGTTGCTCCTTGTGGAGGTACCAATTTCCTGCTGCAAGCCACCAAGTGATGCTTTGGGAATACTTTTGGGAGAGTCTTAGATGTGGAATCTTAAAGAGTATTTCTGCAGGGAAAAGTTTTCATTTTAGGGAACAATTCCCGCTCTTCCCCCAAAGGAAAGAATAAAAAAATTTGCATTAGTATGACATTAGCAAATGGATGTAACCTGCAATTTTTATTGCAGATCTAAGCAACAGATGTTAGGTGGTTGTTTATATTAATTTTTGGTAAAAATCATCACCTATTAAACCATCACTTTAAGAAAGCATAAGGTCACCTGCAGGTTACCCTTTCATGTTTGATCAAGAGTCTGGTGGAAAACAATTAGGATACTCTATTCGGGAGACGGTCATATGATTGTCTTGTGCTTTTTTTTTTTTCTGGAAGAAAATAAATTGTGTTCCCATTTTGCCATCACAATGGTGGGCATCTAAGAGGTGTGCATTTTTGGTCAAAAAACTGATAAAAAATGAGCTCTATGACTAAATGATGCATTTTTTTTTAATTTAAGGGTCTATTTTAGCTAATTCTAATTGTGAGGGACTGAAAAAATTAGGAAAAATCATACAAAACATTTCTCATATTTTGTAAAATGATTTTTTTCGTTCCTCATTTTTAAAGTGTACTTTTATGTCCTTTACAAATTCACATTAGTCAAATTTGATCCCTACCTAGGTTTCCGACTAGTTTTTTGTCAGAATCCACCACGTGCCTTGCACGTGATCATTTTTTAAGAGCAAAATTATCAAATTAAAATTTACATAATCCGATTCATAGTCCCTCATATTTCACAAAAATAAATTTTTTCGTCTCTTACATTTTACAAAATGAATTGTTTCGTCCCTTATATTTCATAAAATGAATTTTTCAGCCCTTACATTTTACAAAATATTTTTTATCCCTCATTGATCATGAGTATGAACAACTTTTTTTAAAAAAAATTCATGTATATAGCTATTTAATTTCATTTGAATAATACAAATAACATGTAATATATTTCTATTTGATTTCGTCTAAACATACTATTCGGGTGAAATTAAATAGATATATACAGAAATTTTAAAAAAATTATTAATTTTTCACTCATTCAATTCTTTTTACTCGGAAATTGAAAACAAAGAAGACATTTAATTCTAAACATTATCAAGTGTTTATATTGAATTAAATTTGGACAGAAAAAAATAAACAAAGAAAAAGTATGACAAAATGAAATAAGTGATTGACACTTTCAAATTTTAAAACAATCACAAGGCAAGAAATTTAACTATTGGTCTTAAAAGGTGACGAGTAGAAATTTCAGATTTAAATCGTAATTTGTTAGCATGACTATAGAATTTGAGTTAGGACCGATTAATTAAATGGTCTTATTAAACAACTCAATAAATGAATCATTACCAAAAGAGAAAAGGCCACAAATATTGAATAGATTAACATGGTGAAATCAAATGGATATATATGGGTTTAAAACAAAATTTTTAGATTTAAACTCATGTATGTATCTATTAAATAGTATGTGTACAACTACAATTTGTTTGTTGAAGTGAAATCAAATAGATATATACATGAATTTTTTAAAAAAAAAAAACTATTCGTACACATGATCAAATAAGGGATGAAAAAATTCATTTTAAAAAATGTGAAAAATGAAACAATTCATTTTGTGAAATATAAGGGTCTATAGATCAGATTATGTAAAATTTGATTTGATAATTTTGCCCCTAAAAAATGATCACATGCAAGGCACGTGATAAATTTCGGCCAAAAACTAGTCGAAAATCTAAGTGGTGACCAAATTTGACCAATGTGAATTTGTAAGGGACGTAAAATTACACTTTTAATAGTGAGAGAAGAAAAAAGTTATTTTATAAAACGTGAGGGACGTTTTGAACGATTTTTCTAAAAAATTATCAAAAATTGGATGGAACTAATTTGACAATTTTTCGTTTATTGCAATATAATCAGCATGTGTACTATTAATGGGATCAGGAGTGGAAGGGCCTGACAAGTTTTATTTTCCACAAGTTTGCTCTTTGAAGTAACTGGGTTGGAAAATAGTATAACAAAAGTTTAAGGGATAATTTCAGATACCTCCCCTGAGGTTTCTGACAGTCTCACTCCCCTCCCCTATGGTTTCAAAAATACCACAAACCTCCCTTATCAGAATATTAGGTCTCATTTCTTACATCATCATTGCCAAAAAGACTTAAATACCCTCACAAGTTTGTTAATATTTCGTGATTATCTGGAAAAATTTAGTTAAGTTAGTTATAAACACAATTAATGTAATTAACGATAAATTAGAATCCTTAGCTGGCAGACCTAGGATTATAAGGTCCTTAGCTGGCTGAAAGCAAATACAGTGAATTTATTGGTCTGGAAAGAATTTAGTAACTTGAACAACATCATCCAAAATATGGATCATAGACACTCCATCTAAATATCAAGAGCTGTATAACTTCATGAAGTACAAAATGGAGCTTAATTGTTACCATTTCTTCGTAAATAGCATCTGATTTTCGTATTTTATAAGCTTCTGTAACCCAGATGTTATTTCAATAATACTGGAAAGGAGTAACGGATTGTCCAGTGAAATGAAGGAGAAGACAAAATTGCAGGTATCTATAATATCCTTTATGCCTTTGTCTATGCAATCCATGCCGAAGAATGAAATGGCGAACACAACATGATGACTTTCTAGTGATCTTATGAAGCAAAGTGTGGATAGTTGCTCCTTAACCCAATGAGATGGTCGTTTTGAGCTGCAAATGATAAAGAACCTTCTGAAAGAGATGAATACAACACGAGAAAGAACAACCTTGGAAATGGAGTTTTCTGATGAGGAATCATGCAAGAAGGTTTGTGACACAACGCCCTTTGTAGTGCTTGGCGCAGTGCAAACTGGCTCTCAAGTTGTTTTTGAAGCTCTAAAATCTGCAGGAAGTTGGAAGAAAGTATTACAGTAAAAACACGGAAGAAAACAACCCTGCAGATACTCTTACCAGTAAAGAGAGAGAGATGAACATGTTAACTACTTTTTTTTCCCTCTTCCTCTGCCAAATTTATTCTTTGGTAGCATAATAATTATGACAGGAGCACAAAACTCCATGTTCGTATCTTCGCCTCTCTACCTGAGAAAACCTTTTTTAAGCTCATGCTTTGTTTTTTCTCAAATATGCCCAAACTCTATGAAGATCTTAGATTACTAAGGATATTCAAGTTACATAGCCTTAAAATTTTTAAAGTGCAAAATCATTAAGCAAGCAACGAAGAAATAAAGATGAAAGCAGTAATACAGCCGAAGTGAATCACTGAAATCTCAAGAAATGACTGCCAGAAAGAGCCGTTGCCTTCCATTTTGTTCACTACTGATGTTCAGACCTTAATGAATGCATTAGTCTCACTTACACCCCCTCAAGTTTCATTCTTGTTAAATTCCCTGCTTTTTCTTCATATGAGATTAGCTCATTAATGCAAGATAATAAGGGCATTTGTGGTATACACTTGTTTCTCTCTCCAGCTACTGATTTTTTATTGCTTGTATTTTTAAATTGGGTCTACTTTGACATTACATATTTAGTTTTAGAGGAAGTTTGTGGTATTTTTGAAACCACAGGAGAGGGGAGTGAGACTGCCAGAAACCTCAGGGAAGGTATCTGAAATTATCCCAAAGTTTAAATATATTGTAAATGATTTGACATAGAGTGCAATAAAACGTGAAATTATTAACTTATCCCGAAATCAAGTAAAGTACAACTCCAGATCCAAATCAAGGGCCTGAACTAAACATGTAAATCCCATCTAAGAAAAAATTATTAAATTGCAAAGATTGAAATGCACAAGAAAGACATAATCTCAAAGAGTGCAGCTATTACTTAGGAAACACTTTATTCTTTATTAATTAGAAAAGCACTCAATTCTTTATCCACACGTAAATCACCAATTATATCTTTGATTATTTTCTGCAGGTATGAACTATGAGGTCAATTGGGTGTATCCATCATGTAAGAGGCAAATCAAAACTCAGAAGAAATGTAAGAATCTATATCCAGAGACCATTATTGAGCATAACAAATTGTTTTATACAGAAACAGTACCCATAACATGCGAGCCAACTTAGTGCTGAGAAGATATATATATATATATATATATATATATGGCTGCTGCGGAGTCAATCTCAAGAAAACAACGTCGTACTTAAGACATTATTTTATTTTTAGCAGAAAACCTTAATTATAAAGTAAGTAGACGGACAATCATAGAGTTCCAGCTTCGACCCATCCATCACTAGCTCACCAAGGCTTGTTTGGATTGCATTTTTTGCCAAAAACTTTTGTGAATTTTCATGAGAAAATTTTTCATTATATATTCTAATTACATTTGTACTTTACATAAATCACATTTTAAGAAAAGTATTATAATATTTTTTATATATAAAAACTCTCAAAAATTATAATATACATATTTTAAAAAAAGTACTACAATATATTTTTCTATAATAACTTTTAAAAATTACAATCTAAACCAACTCTTTGTCTCACTAAATATATAGTTGAAATTGAAAACATAGTGGTTTCACGTGACCTGGCCAAATTAAGACCCCATAAATTCCATTGGTATCATCAAATTAATATTTGTTTGGATAGTAAATTATTTGTCAAATTTTATTTATTACATCGTCGACATATTTTTCAATCATCTTTTTATCTCACATACATTTTATCCAAATAGTATTACAGTATTTTTTTTTAAAAATTATTCCAAATAATCTACTGTCCAAACACACTGACCTAAGTTAGGTCATTTGGAGCCTTACTTATAATGATCTAAAGCCTCAGCGAGGCAGTTGCACGTGTTTTTTTTTTTGGCTTTAAAGGTATACAGTTTTTTTGTTTGAAAGCATACATCTACTAGGTAAATTTGAATGTTTTATTTGAATTGGTACTTGAGGAAGTAAAATTTTGTCCTCAGTTATGATTTACTCTTAGGGTCTGTTTGATAACATAAAAAAGTGCTGAATCTGAATTTTTTCAGACATTCAGATGTTTTGAGTGTTTGATAAATGAAAATCTATTTGCTGAACTTGTTAAGCAGTGCTGAACCTGTGTGTATTTTTTTCAGCACAAGAATCCTAACTGAATGCTTAATTCTGATAAGAATCAATAGAATTACTTCAGCTATCTTATCTTATCTATCAAATCTACCCTTGTTTGTTAATTATGTTCATAATTCTTATCCAATTAAACAACATAATATTCTCTATCTAACGATTTTTAGTTTCTCTTTTCTCCCTTTTTAATGACTTTCACATATTCTCCATACTCCTCATATAATATATTTAATCTTTTATATTAATTTGATTTAAAAATAAATATTGTCATTTTCATACCTAACAATTTTAAACTAATTAAATCATAGATTCTATTTTTTTTTTGAATGAAAGGATATAAGGGCAAAATTATCAAATTAAACTTATTAAGCATTCAGTTATAAATATTTATCAAATAGTATAAATAGGTTTAGCATTAAAATTCAGACATTCATATATTTTTTTCAGTGCTTAAAATTCAGCAAATTAATTGTTTCAGTATTCAGATTTCAGAATTCAGACTTCAGAATTCAGATTCAGTTTTATCAAATGGAACCTTAGTCTATCTGGACTGGTACCTCTCTTTCAGCACATTGGCATAAAAAAGACAATTATTAATCTAAGAAACAATTATTAAATTGTAAGAGTTGAAAGAGACAAGAAAGACATAATCTGAAATAATCAAAACTATTGGAAAAATATTGGAGTCCAAATCGAAGAGATCGACAGCTAGAATCATGTGATCAAGAGGTGCAACTACCACTTAAGAGCACTGAATTCTTTATCAACTCATGAATCACCCGGTAGCATTATTGATTATCTGTCGGTACGAATTATGAAGTCAATTCGATGTATCCGTCACATAAGATGCAAATCAAAGCTCAGAAGAAATGTAAGAATCGATATCCAGAAACCATTATTGTGTATAATAAATTGTCTTATACAGCAAGTTAAATTCTATCTAGTTCAAATCAGTTTGTATAATTTTTAGTACATTTCGTGTAAATTTGTATGGTTTTGATATAAACATAAAATTAATTATAAAAAATGTGCCCCTTTAGTCTCAAAACTCACTTTCGATCAATTTTATGCCAAAAAGTGCACCATCTCTCTGGTTCCCACAATTTCAATGGCAAAATTGAAACACAATTTCTTTCTCTTAAAAAGAAAGACATGACAATCACATAACCACTCCTCTAGCAAAGGAACCTTAATTCTTATCCACCAGATCCATAATCGAACAAGAAAGTGTAAAGGTCATCTCTAGTTTACTCTTTTTTCGATTGTGAATTTGGCGGATAATAATTAGAATTCCCTATTCAGGAGGTGGTCATATGATTGTCAAGTGCTTTTTTGGGAAGAAAATAAATTGTGTTCCCATTTTTCTAATTAAATTATGGGTACCTAAGAAAGGCATGCACTTTTTGGCTAGAGAACCGATGAAGAAATGAGCTCGCAGACTAAAAGGACGCTTTTCTTTTTTATATTTTGATGGACTATTCTCACTAAGTCTAATTTTGATGGGCAAAAAAAAGCTTTTACCAAAAATTTAAGAGACCAATATGGCAATTTTTCTTTGATTATAATATAATCTGCATGTGTAATATTAATAGGATCAGGGGCTGACGGGGTCTCACAAGTTTGCTTTTTAATGTAATTGAGTTGGAAAATAGTGTACCAAGAGTTGAAATATGATGTGATTGAGTTGAAAAATGGTGTAATAAAATATGAAAAATATTAAATACCTGAAATTGAGTAGAAATACAACTTGCCAGGCCTTGAATTGAGATTAGAAGGGGCTCTCCAGAACTAAAGAGGTAAATCCAATCTAAGAAACAATAATTAAATTGCAAAGATTGAAATGAGAAAGACATAATCTAAGATAATCAAAATCCAATCTAAGAAACAATGGCATAATAAAATATGAAATTACTAGATACCCGAAATCAAGTAGAAATACAACTTGTCAGGCCTCGAATCCAGATTAGGAGGGCCTCTCCAGAACTAAGCATGTAAATCCAATCTAAGAAACATTGGTGCAATAAAATATGAAATTATTAAATACCCAAAATCGAGTAGAGATACAACTTGTCAAGCCTCGCGTCCAGATCAAGGGGCCTCTCGAAAACTAAACATGTAAATCCAATCTAAAAAACAATTATTAAATTGCAAAGATTGAAATGCACAAGAAAGATATAATCTAAAAAGAATCAAAATCCAATCTATGAAACAATTATTAAATTGCAGAGATTGAAATGCACAAGAAAGACATAATCTGAAAGAATAAAAAATATTTGAATAACATTGGAATCCAAATCGAAGAGATCGATAACCAGAATCATGTGATCAAGAGGTGCAGCCACTACATAAGAAAAACTCCATCTTTGATCAATTAGGAAACACTCAATTATTTTATCCACTCGCTAACCACCATACAACTCTATCTTTTATCCACTCAATTCTTTTATATTTTTCTATAATACTTCCCAAAAATTACACTCTAAACCGGCTCATAGTCTCACAAAATATGTAGTTAAAAACTCAATTTTCTTTATTCAAACCCAATTTCTAAGCAGGTCTAGTCAATGTCTGTTCAACTCAATTGATTAACTCGGACGGAATGCCCACCGCATCCTCGGTTCAATGTTTGGAGTCTGTTGGTCCCGTATGGTTTAAAAACGGTGTTATATGTTGATAGATAATTGGGAGACAAGGTGGATAAGGAAAACTCCCGTGAAACCAATGCGTTCTGATTTTCAACTACATATCTTTATGGGATAAGACTTAGAAAGCTGGTTTTTTTTGTTTTCGATACGATAGTTTCTTACACTATTGGGGAGGGGGAAGGATCTGAAGAGGTTCAAGAATAATTCGAAGAGAATTGAACCACCACCAGACTAGACGGATGCACTATGCACCTACCTAGATTTTTTTAAATAATGCCACATTTCATTGAGGCACCCCACCAAGTTTTAATACTTTGGTGGTGGTTACCAACCCAAAGACTGGTGGTTGACTCAGAGAGCTGGCGTCCGCACATTTCTGGACCAATCTTTCATGGGAACAGTAAGGACGGTCCCATATGTAGAATAAAGGGGTAATTTCAGAAACCTTCCCTAAGGTTTTTGATAGTCTCGCTGTCCTTCCCTAAGATTTTCAAAATATCGAAAACCTCCCCTAAAACTAATTAGCTAGTAACAAATCAGCCTAATTAAAATACAAAAATAATATAAAATTAGTGTTAGGAGAGAGAAAACAATTTAATTCCATAACTGCCCTCAAGTTTTGCATTAGATAGTTAATTTACTAAGAACAATATACATTTATTTTAACTTTATGAAATGCTGATCCTTGAATTTTAATGTTGAGATTTTGCTTAATAGTCGAACCATTTGCTTATGGATGTTGGTTGAATATTTTATATTCTTAGATTAGTTAGTCATAAATTGAAAGAGTTCTTGATCTTGAAAGCTGACTGGAGAGATATTTCTTGAAAATTGTCACTAATACTTGACATATGTTTTTAATTGTATCTTGGCAATATATGATTCGAGTAATAGCCATTGTTTGAATTTAATTGCTTGATTTGTGTTCTCATGAGGTGTAGGGGAAATTGATAGGTCATAATTTGTTACTAAATTTATAATTATTTTTCCCTTGATTTTAGCCAAATATTATTTTAATTAATAGATTCTACTTATATTTGGTTAACGGTGCCAATTGTAGGAAAATGAGCAAAATATGATAAAAGGGATAATTTTCCAAGAATTACTGTCAAGTCTAGAGAAGTTCGGGATTGATATTGGGCAGTTTCCCAATCCAAGTCAAATTCCAAAACTTGACAGCTACTGAAGTTTCCTATTTCTTTGCATTCCACGTCAATCTCGAGCAATTGGGAGAGTTTTTAGAAAATTGAATTGTAATAGGAAACTCTTTAAGAATTTGATTGGTATTAGGAAACCAATCAATTAAGCAATTCGGCAAGGAGAATTCAGCATATAGCTCTTGCTTAGGAACAAAGCATAGTTATTCTTGTTTTCTTGACCGATTGACAAGAAGACAATTGGAAAGTTTCGAACAGATTTTTGCATGGTTTGTTCTCCATTAATGGAGAACTAATTTCATATTTCTAGTCAAGAGGACAACTGAAGATTTGGTTCAACAATAACTGTGAGATCTAAATTATTTTAATTGCTTCTTTCATTCATTGGTATTTATATGTTTTCTGCTTTTAGTGGCTATGACTATTGTATTTGATTGAATAGTCGCGTAATATTTAATTATTCACATAGTCTATTTGCTAATTGGGGGTAGTTGAATCCGTAATTGTTTGATTACTCCATCCCGGTAGCAACTAGCATGATTGGTTTCATGTTAGGGAAACGTATGATATAACTTAAACGAACCCTCGTAGCGTATTTATTGGTTAGGATTGGGTTTTTCCAATTCTTATTGCAATCGAGAAATTAAATCCTATGGTCGTACCTAGGGTTATTTCTTGGTTAGGAAAATAGTTAATGGTCGTATCTTGACTATCGAAAAAGTAAGGAAAGACTAGTTGTTTATCACGTGCATGACAACTATAACCAATCTATTAATGAGTAATTGAATTATCTTTGCATCGATGATCAGTTGAATGAACCGTGTTTGAAAAGTTGCACCTATGATTAGAATCGTATTGTTTATTGATTAATTCATGTTTATTTCTGTTAGTTGTTTCATTAGTTAGTTAATTAGTTATTTTATATTCTTCAAAAACCTCCCATTCTTCGGACCCTGGAAGAAACGAATTATCCCCAATCCCTGTGGATTCGACCTTACTTGCCCAATATACAAATTAGAGATTTTTCGTGAATAAATTCTGATATATCGGATTTAGCAAACTCTTCGGAACTAGGGTGAATCTAGTAACCCATTGCACATCTAGAGTCCCTGTTCCAGTACCAGAATTGACACGAAGTTGCTTCTGTTGGCAATTAGGATTATTAATATTATTATTGCACAGGCTCGACACCTGTCAATACTCACCTAACAAACCTCCACCCGGGGAAAATTTTTTGGAAAAAATCTACATTAGGGTATACATTAGCAGAAAATGAAAAAAAAAAAACTTTAGACTGCAATCTAGTAACATGTGTCCCAGGTGCACAAAGAAATTGAAACATATAGAGCTTTGATTGTCAAAAGTAGCACTAGTACTCGTCGGAGTTTAATTCAAATACAGATGATCAAATATGAGTGACGCCTCGCGCATAGCGGCAATAGAAAACTATGAAAGGATATGCCACGGTGTGTCAGCCAACCGTCTTTAGAGTTGAAATTCTTTCAGGAGCTTCTGTGATTGTATGGTTATGTAATCTAGCAGCATCAGATTTTGTGAGGCGATGCGTTGATGAAACTTGGGTATTGGTATTCAATCCCAAGATCTTTCATGTAAAATGACTCGGATGCGGCAAAAGCCTTGGATTCTCTGCTCCGGTCAACTTGAAATCGGACTAGTCCCAGCACTTTAGGAAGTTGGTTATTAGCACATTTAAATTTTTATACTAATTGTAGTAAGTAATATTTGGAGGGACCATAAGTTCAGGTTGAAAAGAGGCATGGTGAAAATCTTTCCAAATACATACCCTACTACTTATACAAATAAAAGAGAGAACAAAAATATATAACCCATTAATACATACTAAAAGTTTTTACAGCAATTACATGGTGAATTCATTAAATTAGGCATTTGGTTGACTTTGACATGTGTGTCAAAACATTGTCAAAAATTGCAACTTATTGTATACTGATTTACTCAGCAAAAATAAATTTAGTTATTTATTGAAAGGAAAAAACTTTTAAAATTTTGTTTTTCTTAATAGATACATCGAATGCCATTGTTAATCTCCACGTACTTTGAGGCACCATTATTGCCAACCTTGCGTCTAAGCATTTATCCATACAAAAATAGGTGATTTTAAAAGCTAAAGACATTTTTCAGCCTTTAAATGTATTTTAATATGCATAAACAACACGCTTAACTGCTTAAGTATTACGGTATTCTCTTGTGTTATCCTGAAATTTTAGATTTGTGCATGTATTTATTATTTTCAAAGTCACATTGTCTATGATGCTACCACGATTCTCTTCCCTATTTAATTTACTATCCTTTTGCAACAAGATTGATACTTGAGACCCTAGTTAAGAAGTACATGGCCCATTTCATCAGGCAAACTCCTTATAAACTACTTATTCACTCTGACGTAGTTGTATCTTCAAAAAAGAAATTTTGGTTGAATACTAATACAGAAGATTAGTGCCAATTAACAAATATTAACTTATGAATGGTAAATAAACAAGAAGAGTTGGCACTCTACTTTGCACTCCAAAATTTGTATCACTTTTCCGCTTTGTATGCTAAATTTTAATTTTGGACACTTTACATCCTAAATTCTTAATTTTGGACACTCGTAGCTTAATCTCTCAAGTTTATCTCATTTAAATACAATCAATGACTACTTTAGTAAAATTAACGGTATCAACAGCTCAATAAATCAATGATAATGTGGTAAAAGTGGTCGAAAGCTGCTAAAATATAGTAGCAAAAGTAAAATAATACACTATCATTAATTTGCATCAACTTTTATCTCATCAATTTTACTAACAATATTAGTTGATTGTACCACGTAAATCAATAACAATCTATCGAAAGTTGTCATATTAAACAATTCTCAACTCATATATCCTTTTTTATTTTGTTTTTCTTTCGCTTTGTAGAACTGGAAGCCATTGGGAATTTTGAAAATGACGCAATTAAAAGCTTTCCCTTGTGTCCCAGCATACATCTAACAGTAGCTAAATCAGAACGGCCCGTACAAAAAGCTGTCCAAGACATATTCTCACCGTGGCAATTTCAGAACTCGAAGAAGAAGGTGCCCAAATATATGTCACAATAGTAAATCAAAACACGAAGAAAAAGGTGTCCAAGACGTTCCAAAAGGCTGCCTCTCCTAATCTTCTGGTGGGTATAATGCTGACCGTGGTTGCCAGTTTGTCTTCAAAATGGTACATTTTTGGTACTCTAGACAAAAAAAATAAAAAAAAATAAAATCAAAACTTTACGTGCATTTGGTATTTAAGTAATTTTTCAATTTAATTTTCCTTAATTGTTGTTAGCTGTCATACATTGGGAATTCAATTTTAAAGTCGAAAAATTAAATTGATTTGCAATGATAATATGGAACCAAATTGGACAAAACTCCAAATATAAGGGAGAACGATAGTTTTCTTGATGTGCACATGCAATTCATGTGATCAGTCATCGGTTAGCTCTCACGAATTACCGTTTTTAAGTTAACATTTTTCATGGAGATAAGGAGAAAACTAGTTGATTGTATAGATTAGGTTCTACATTGGTCAAAGCCTCAAAGATAAAGGACCAAGATGATAAACTTTGCCACTGGATAATGCCTAATTGGCCGTAACAAATGAAGTTAAGGTACTTGAAGGTGACGCACTAGTGAAACCATGCATTCCAGGGATAAGAATTAAACTTGGAAATCTGAAAGATAACTAAAGAATAAATATTAGAATCAATAATATAAAAAAAAAAAAGTTTCCAAATCAAATCAAAATTATTGAAAATTGACCAAAGCTCAAATCCAAATCAAATAAATCCTTACACGTTAAACCCACGAGAAACCTGTTATCAAGAGGTGCAATTACCACTTGATAAAACTCCAATGTAGCTATCACCTCGTGGATCACACATATATTGGGTCCTCTTAATTATTTTCAGTTGGTACGAAATCATTCAGATATGATTTCCGTGACAAATTCTGAGTGTAACGCAATATTCACCTCAACCAGTTGAGACATTGTCTGATAACCATGAAATTTGACTCTCCAATTCTTGGGTTTTGCCTCTCTCTTTATAAGGTGTAGAATGTGGGTTTTCTTTCGAATGAACCTGGTTCTAAAGAATGCTAACTGGTTGACAATTGCGGAAGTTTTTGTGCATATCTGTACCATGAAGCCAATCAAAATGTGAATGGACTAGACATAAAGGGCAGTAGTTTAAAATTTGTAGTGAAATTAACTTAATTACCTCAATGGAATTGAACTGAAAAATGCAATTTTCTATTCAGACAAAATTCATGAGTTCTAAGTTCATTAAGAAAGATCAATGCCTGTCATATTAATGCAAAATTATTGATAACAACAAGAAGGATACTTTTAGAGGTGATATAGTCTAGAGTCCATGCATCTAACCCACTCTCTTGACATAGATCGGAGTTCAGTGAGCGTTAAACTCAAGTCTATTGGCCAAAAAAAAGAAAAAAAAAAAGACTCAAGTCTATTGAAAAAACCAAAGATTGGACTCCAAATCAGTGATGTCGAATTGATTATCCATGGACGCTAAAACCGCCAGAAACAAGTCGTCAAGAGGTGAAACTACCACATACGACAATACCCAATTGTTTAGCAAATCAAGGATAAGGATCAGACAAGTATCAGGGTATTAATAGTCCTCTATATTATTTATTTGCAGCTGGTACGAAGTCAATTAATCAGAGATACCCACCAAATGACACAACTTAAGACTTGAAGGAAAAATATGATTGCTGAAGAATCGTTATCAGAATCAAATCATTGCGCCTTAAATACAACTTTTTTGGATTCGGTTAGGTTTGCATCGAGGTGGAGAAGATCTCAATTACATACAAGCAATTAACAGCAGAAGAAACATAGCTTTAATATCTGATTCTAGTAATGGTTTCTGGCAAAGAATACGTTGTCCTTCACGAGTAATGTTTCTAGAAACAATCTTTATATTTTTTGTGTTTAAAATAACTTGAAGAATACGGCAAAAGTAAACTTTGGCTTGTGGACTGATGAGTAAACACTATGAAATGATGAGTAAACATCAACACTATATGTCTGGAAAGAGAGGAATTACATTATTTTTAGCAACAAGGTTACTAAAATTGGGGGTTATTATAACTTTATCCCTTTAAACTATAGTGCTAATATCAATTTACCTTTTTAACATTATTTTGCAGGCATTTGACCTCGCAGTTATTCTCCGTTTTCATTCTAATAGGACCAAGAAAAAATGTAAAAGGGTTCCCTTTTTTTTTTCATTCTCAACTATTAAGAAAAAAAAAAAGAAATTGAATAGAGGTTGACAGAAAACTCAATTTCAGAAAAAAGGAAAATAAAGAAGAATCCAATATTATAATTAATTTAAAATAAGTTAGAGTGGGCGGTAGGGGTGAAGAGTAAGTAGTAATTTTAAAATAATAAGCACATTGGATTCTTTATTATTTTTATTTTCTTTTTTTGAAATTGAGTTATCTCTCTATTTTCTTATTTTAAGTATTGATAAGTACACGAGGAAAAAAAGAAGAAGACATTTTTTTTTGACTATTTTCCCCTTATTATTAAAGAGGGTGGAAAAAAGGGAGAAGACACTTTTTTATTTTTTTTCTTGGTATTAAAAGGGTGAAAAAGGGGGAAAAACCCATTCCATTTTTTTTTATTTTTAATCATACAGGAGAGGGATGTATTTCTTCTAAAATATTAGGTAAATTATATATAATTTCCTGTGTTTTCATCTATTGCCACATGATCCCCAAAACATTTTAGGGTTTTATGCGGCTGATGTAAGGGAAAAAATTCATATTAATACCTCAAATTTCCCTTAAGGAGTTTTTATATTTAAATCAAATTATTCAATGAATATAT
The DNA here is from genome assembly GCF_036785885.1 of Coffea arabica. Classification (NCBI taxonomy): domain Eukaryota; kingdom Viridiplantae; phylum Streptophyta; class Magnoliopsida; order Gentianales; family Rubiaceae; genus Coffea; species Coffea arabica. The sequence continues at coordinate 18,134,269 of NC_092321.1, forward strand.
TTTTGTTTTCTCCTAGTCTTAAAGAGTCTTGCCTCAGGCCTAAATCATTTCCGCTATATTCCTTTGGCCAAATTTACAATCGTATATTTGTGTTTGTAGCCGTTGATTGAACTTTGGTCTTAGGAAAAATGATAACAAATGGAAAGAGTGAGATACAAGTCAATTAAAAAACATGATTAACACTAGAATTTGTGAGACATGGAGACTTGGATTATAAAAAGTATAAGAAACTTGAATAGGTGAAAAAATGTGGATTAAAACTATACGAAAGAAGTAGCATAACAGTGATATAGTATTTGGTGATGGGAAGATTCTTGGTGATGTGTTTTTTAAGTTTGATAGGCATTTTATTACTTTTGGGAAGATTATTATAATCATTTTGAGTCCTTAAAAAAAGCATAGAAGTATAATATTTGAATATAGAGGTGGGAGAATCCACCTCCACCTGAATCCGCAAGAATCCCCTAAGGAGACATTGCTGCACTCCAACCAACAAGGACCTAATCTCCGCTTGAAGGCAAGTCAGCTCCACAAGCGGAGTTGAAAACCCAAACACCACTACACCAGATGAATCCCGGAGCACACCACCCCCACCACTAGCGCCCGGGTTGCCCAACGAGCATCCATCCGTATTTAGCTTGAAAGCCCCCTGGGTTGGAAGCACCCAATGAACCAGACTATGGCAATAACGAGGCCTCCATCCACAAATATTGGAATAAAATGCCATCCAAGATCCATGTCCCATAGCCTCCCCTGCATACTTCCCGCAAAAAAGCCCCACAATATCCGCGAGGATGCGATCACACATGGCTTCCCTACGCAGACACTTCCCTTCAAAAACCGCAAGATTTCGTGCTAACCAAATATGCCAGCAGATTATACTAGGCACCAGTACGTGAAGTGATGCCAAACGCGAACTACATTTCGGTTGACACCACCAGCCAGCCAGACGTGAACGCGCCCCACTCCCTCGGTACTTCACCCCCTCACCGTTCCCAAAGAATGTCCACAAAAACTGAGCTACATCACCTTCCCCAAATATATGGTCCAAAGATTCGGATTGCGGGGCCGAACAAACAAAACACTTGGAAGGACCATACACATGCAATCGTCCTAGCGCAGACGCCAAAGGCAATCGATCCCGCAACAACCGCACCATGAAAAAAGATACCTTTATTGGTATCAAAGAATGCCAAACCCTGCTAAACATGAATGAGGAAGGACTCTGCCTGCCCAGGAGCACATAGGAAGAAGCAATCGAGAAATCCCCTGACTCCGTCAACGCCCACACCGCACAATCATCCGCGACCCCCACTGGGGGAGATTTGGTAACAATTTCTGACACTATATCATCCGGAACCCAGCGCCGCAACAACTGTTGATTCCATCGTCCATTCAACACGAAATCACCTACTGGATGATCAGAGACACTTTGTAGTCGCTGACAAAGAGGTCCAGATCCAAGCCAATTATCAAACCAAAAGTTACACTGACCAGACCGGACCAGCCACCAAAGATTTTGCTCCGCCACCTCACGTACTTGAAGCATGCGGCGCCACACATATGAGCTACCCTGCACCGCCCCCACCATGCATGGATGACTCCGCCGACAGTATTTTGCCTGCATAAATGTCGACCATAAACAATCACTTGTACGGAACCGCCACCACAGTTTGATTGAGAATGCTGACTGGACCTCCAGTAACGAACGAATACCTATTCCCCCCTGAGACAAGCCGGCACACAAATCATCCCATTTGATCCAGTGATGCCGGAAACCACCCTCCCGCTCCCCCCAAAGAAAATTGGCCATGGCCCGTTCAGCCAAGGCAAGAACTCCTCTTGGGGGACAAGCTGCCGCAAGCAAGTGAGTCGGAATCGCAGAGAGAACATGCCTTATGAGTATGAGACGCCCCCCACTGGATAGAAATCTGGATCTCCATGAAGAAATTTTATTAATGACTGACTGCACCATCTCCATGAAGTACACACTCTTTCGACGCCCTGTGAAAAGCGGGCAACCCAAGTATCGCACAGGAAAAGATTTGAGACCAAAACCCGTTGCCCGCCGAACCCTCGCCATACAATAGCTAGGCAACTTATCATGAGCCAAGAAACCACACTTCTGAACATTAATCTTCTGCCCCGATATTGCCTCATACCCGCCAATCGTCTGCATGACACACCTCAAAGAAGAGGAACAAGCACTAGAAAAAACCAGGACATCGTCAGCATAACTAAGATGAGTGATTTTAGGGCATCCTCTAGGAACTGAAAAGCACTTGAACTCCCGATTCTCCAAAAGCTTATTTAGAGAGCGAGACATCACCTCCGCACCAATAATAAATAGACCTGGGGACAATGGATCGCCTTGCCGAATCCCTCGCGTAGATTTAAAAAACCCCACACTCGCTCCATTAACCAAAACTGAAAACCAGCTATTCGACACCAATCTCCAAACCCTGTCAATCCATTGCTCCCCAAACCCAAATCTACGCAAGACCATAGTAAAAAATACCCAAGAGACACGATTGTAAGCCTTTGACATATCTAGCTTAAGAGCAACATCAGCATTTTTAGAGGTTCTACCCATACAAGATAACAACTCCTGCGCAAGCAAAAAGTTATCTGAGATGATCCGCCCCCGAACAAATCCACTCTGCTGCGGGGAAATGATCTTAGGAAGTATTTGAGCCAAGCGATCCGCCAAAATTCGCGAAATTAGCTTGTTAACGAAGTTACACAAGGCGAATCAGGTGGCGGATGCGTTGGCCAAGGTGGGGGCACGGTCAGAGGATTTTGTCTTGTATTCTTCACAGCAAGACTTTCCCAGAATGGCAAGGGGGGCCTTGGGCTTAGATAGGTCTCATACTCCCGCTATCGTGTTAGAGTTGCTCGCAAGTGAACTCGTTGTAATTTTGATGGTTTCTATAATAAATATAATAAATAAATAAATAAATAAAGAATATAGAGGTGGGTAACATGAGATTATCAGAAATCTTAGAAGAAGTTTTTGAAATTATCCTTTGCTGTAATACTATTCTTTTTTTTTTCCTACCTTGTGATTATTGATTTCCACATTCACACTCGAAATGCTAAGGCAAAAAGAAAAATTCAAGGATGAAAAATGAAAGAAAAAGAGACAAGGTTATAAACATGGGGAAAGACTCTAGATTTGATTAATGCTAACATATTATAAAATGATTATAGCATTTATTTTTCATTTTTTATGAGTGACACTTTTTTTAAAAAAAAAATTTAGTAGGGGAATGATGGGATTTAAAAAGCAAAAAGAGAACAGGGAGATCAAAATTTAGGATCTCTAATTCCTGGGACTGGGAGTGTTTGGATAGTGTATTATTTGAAATATTATTTGGAATAATTACTGTAGCACTTTTTGTGATGTGATGTATGTGAGATAAAAAGGTGGTTGGAAATATAAAAAAGTGGGTTGAAAAATGTGTCTATGATGCAAGCGAAATATTATTTGGGATAATTGAGGTATCCAAACAAACCTAGATCTGATCTACTAGACTAAGAACCCAATATCAAATCCTATTGGTGTAATATAAAGGAATTTGGATGATTGAAGTATTTAAAATATAAAATACTTCTTAATTATAATATCTTATTCATTAGTCGAATGTGGAATCTTATGTTTGTTGCCCCTTTCTTTTTTGCTTTCGATTTGGGTTTTTGGCGTTGAATTTTGAGTCTGAATTGAGTAAGATTATAGAATGAGAAGGTTCATTTAATTAAGTTCTTCCTACATTTAAAATGGGAGCTTACATGACATAAAAAAGATTAAAATGGTAATAATCTACAAAAGAGCATCATACTGGGAATATTTTTCCTAAAAAAGGTCATTTCAGAAATAAATTCAATATGAGTATATTACTAAATTTTAACCATAATTAGTGATTAGACATTAGTTCATCATTCATATTTGAATTATTGAGTATTTGAATATATAACTTGTAACTTGCAACATATGCTAAAAGTACATATATAATGGCTGAATTATTGGACTCCGACAGAATTTTGCGACCAGTCCGTCCCAGGGGTGGAGTTCCAATATCAAAGAAATACTGTAGCAGTGGTTGAATTAATTAATGAGCACAATCGAAATGTACAATTAATTACACCAGCCATGGGTAGATGATTAGAAAAAAGTGACCCGGCTAAATATGCATCAATAAATGCTGAAAGGAAAAATCAAGAGAAATTGGCAGGTTGGAATTAGATAATAAATATAAGTAGAGTTTATTTCCAAAGTAACCTTCTTTAGAAAAAAAATAGTCACAGTGTGATGCTCTTTGACAAATTATTACCTTTTTAATCTCTTTTATGCAACGTAAACTTCCATCTTAAACGTTGTGAGACCTCATATCAAAAAATCTCCTCCTTGTTCTAAGGGATAATTTCACAAACTTCCCCTAAAATTTTTGACTATTACATTTAGATCCCTTTACCTCTAAAAAATTATGCAAACCTTTCCTGAATAGTAGTTGTGGGTTTTATGCAGCTGATATAAGGGAAAAAAATTCATATTAATACCTCAAATTAGGCATGGCCACGGTTCCAGAACCATTGGTTCTGGTTCTTCAAAGAGGTAGAACCAGAACCGCACCATATAAGATGGTTCTGGTTCTGGTTCCAGAGCCGCCGGTTCTGATATTCAAAGAGGTAGAACCAGAACCGCATAGTTCTGATTTTGGTTCCTTATGGTTCTGGTTCTGGTTTCCGGTTTCGTATGATTGTATATAATTTTATTTAATTCCTTATCCTTACCAATTTTAATACGAATATAACAATATATTTAAAATTTCAAATAAAATGTAAAAAAATAAATACAAAATAAAGATCATATTTTAATTTTATTATTATTCTACAAAGTAAGAAGTAATAAATAGATAATATAAATTTTATGAAAAGTACATTACATTGTCAAATTAAAAAATACATTACACTATCAAATGGTTGTCATGTGTTGACTTTCTTGAGTTGGACAATCATCAATGTTGAAGATTCCATTTGAAGAAATATTGCAAAAAATATTTTTTTGCTTACTTGATTTTGAAGATGAGCTACTACCATCAAAACTTGTCATTTGATAGCAAATAAGCAAAAAAAAAATTGTAAGTAATAATTTAATACTTACAAATTATAATGATAGATATTAGATGAATAGAAAGAATTAAATAATTAATAAAATATATAGAAAGTCCATAAAATTTAAACTTTCCTAAAACCTATTAAACACATGCTAATTTTTTGTGAATTATCTCACTACTTATATTAATTATTTTTAACGGTTCTGGAACCGGCGGTTCTGGTTCTGGTTCTATTTTTTAGAGAATTAGAACCGGAACCTTTATCCAAGGTTCTACCACGGTTCTGGTTCCATGGTTTTGGTTCCGGTTTTGGTTCGGTTCCAAACGGTCCGGTTCTCGGTTCCAAATGGAACCATGGCCATGTCTACCTCAAATTTCCTTTAAGGAGTTTTTATATTTAAATCCAATTATTCAATGAATATATTTTTGTTTTTCTCCTAGTCTTAAAGAGTCTCGCCTCAAGCTAGCCTAAATCATTTCCTCGATATTCCTTTGGCCAAATTCACAATCGTATATTTGTGTTTGTAGCCGTTGATTGAACTTTGGTCTAAGAAAAAATGATAACAAATGGAAAGAGTGAGATACAAGTCAATTAAAAAACATGATTAACACTAGAATTTGTGAGACATGGAGACTTGAATTATAAAAAGGATAAGAAAACTTGAATAGGGGAAAAAAGGTGGATTAAAACTATACAAAAGAAGTAGCATAACAGTGATAGTGATATAGTATTTGGTGATGAGCAGATTCTTGGTGATATGTTTTTTAAGTTTGATAGGCATTTTATTACTTTTGGGAAGATTATTATAATCATTTTGAGTCCTTAAAAAAAGCATGGAAGTATAATATTTGAATATAGAGGTGGGCAACATGAGATTATCAGAAATCTTAGAAGAAGTTTTTGAAATTATCCTTTGCTGTAATACTATTCTTTTTTTTTCTACTTTGTGATTATTGATTTCCACATTCACACTCGAAATGCTAAGGCAAAAAGCAAAATTCAAGGATGAAAATGAAAAAAAAAAAAAAAAGAGACAAGGTTATAAACATAGGGAAAGACTCTAGATTTGATTAATGCTAAAATATTATAAAATGATTATAGCATTTCTTTTTCATTTTTTATGAGTGACATTTTTATTAAGAAAATTTAGTAGGGGAATGATGGGATTTAAAAAGCGAAAAAAGAACAGGGAGATCAAAATTCAGGATCTCTAATTCCTGGGAGTAACATGATAATATTATTTCTAAAAATCCAATATCAAATCCTATTGGTGTAATATAAAGGAATTTGGATGATTTAAGTGTTTAAAATATAAAATACTTCTTAATTATAATATCTTATTCATTAGTCGAATGTGGAATCTTATGTTTGTTGCCCCTTTCTTTTTTGCTTTGGATTTGGGTTTTTGGCGTTGAACTTTGAGTATGAATTGAGTAAGATTATAGCATGAGAAGGTTAATCATGTTCATTTAATTAAGGTCTTCTTGCATTTAAAATGGGAGCTTACATGACATAAAAAAAGATTAAAATGGTAATAATTTACAAAAGAGCATCATAGTGGGAACATTTTTCCTAAAAAAGGTCATTTCAGAACTAAATTCCGTGAATCCATGGTTTCATGTGGGTTTTCTTTTCATGGACGTGATTACCATCATGTCTCTTATCATTTCGATGAGGATTATTAACATCCAAGACCTAGAGCCTGATTGCATTAGTACTATCCTTGGCCTTGGGTATAATATCACAAGTTCCTCCCTGTAAAGGTTGCAATGCGTTTTAAGAGAGTGAGAATTAAGTATATCACGGGAAAAAAAAAATTAATGGCAAAGTAACTTACCAGAACAACCAACAGATGGAGGAGGATAATCCAACAAGCAAGTCCTTTGGAATCCATCAATTGGTAGGTTTTATATCCCTTGCAACTCCTCCTTTGAAGGATTAGGCAACAGCAGAAGCAAATGCCAAATATTACATATGGATGAAAAGTGTGCTTGATTAGAAGGTTCTTTTTCAAATAGTCGATTAAAATATGACCGCTTGAAAGATAGTGTTTCTTATTGAGGTTGAAAAATGAACCAAATTACTTGATACTCAAATCAAATTTGGCTAAATAAAAGTTTGTTTGAACTTAGTTTGCCAACTAATCAAATCAAAATTTAAGAAGTATTATTATGTGTTAGATTAACTATCAAATTTGGCATTAACTTGGCTTGATTAACATAAAATTAGAATTTACAAGTAAAAAATTCAAGGTACTCAAGTTCGACTCATGCTCGATTCTATAAAAAAAACTCATTTGAGTTTGGCTTAATTAATAAACAAGTCAAGTTTGAAGACCTTCCTCTTAAAAAAATTTTAAAAAAATCAAGTTTGAGTACAGTTTCAAGTTTATTAAACAATCTAACAAGTTTGAATACTAGAACATTGAATCTAGTAGATCTAGACAAAATCACTAAATTTATTTTAGACCATAACTGTAGATTGTTTAGAAAAAAAGGACCAAAATGTAGACCTCCCCACATGATGCAAACCAACCAGCCACGTGATCCATGCTGTAACATTGCTAGCTTCACTTAGCTATCGCCTTGTATAAATAGCCATATAGCCCCCAAGAGTCTTTTCACCACCAAAGTTACATTTTGAGTCTGTTCATAGGCAAGGCATGGCTTCATCTATCGCTCTGATCGCAGTCTTTTCAATTGCCCTGGTAAGGTTTCTCAACCATCAATACTGTACTTGAAGTAGTAGTTCATATGAGATAATTGCTAGACTGTATAGGAATACTGATGAAACCCGTGAATTAAAGCTACCTGAGAAAACACATTCTTCTTCCTTTTTGCACATTTATCTGCAGCTCTAACCATCGCCACTGAAGGAATGGAAGCTCTTCAGATGGCTCTCTAGTTCTATTCTCATAAAAGCTTGACTTCCAAACATTACCAATGCTGGTACCATACTTAAACGTCAATGTAACTTGAGTAATGGCATATGACACTATTTACCATTTTTTAGTTAGAGGATTCATCCGGGAAAGATTGAAAGTCAAATCAAGACCCTTAAAATCAACAAAGGAATATTCCTGTTGCCAGTTGAGCTCGTATTTGGACATTAACTATCCTTCCCTACAAGGGGTCATCTTTTACGGTGCTACCATCAACGTACCTATATTGACGTTAGTTTCTTTTATGTTAATATTTGCACAAATGTGCAGTTTGCATGCATCACGGAAGCAAGGAAGAATCCTACGGACTTTTTGCAATCTGCTGTCATTAATGAGCATACTGAGGACAATCACCATGCAGAGTCGTCCCTTTCCAATCAGAAGAAGACAAGTAATGGTAACATATTGAATGATTTCGAGTCGAAGTTTGAGTCGAAGCCCGGCGTCTTTCTTTGGGGGTATTGACAAGGGTTTATTTTACGTATTTTTAGTGTGTTTTATTAGTTAATTTTGGTTTGATTATTTAGTTTTATAACTAAAATATCTAAGGTGTTGTTTCTACAATGAAAATTGAGATTTAACATTAGTTCAAGAAGTGCTAAACATAGGGAGTACACTCACGAAAGTAGAGGTGCACCTATGTGGTTTTTAGTGATTTATTTCATGTAATTTCATTGAAGAAATGAACTTGTAGCTAATTTCATAACCATGAGAATAGGTATGGATTAGTTATAAATATAATTGATTCACTACGAAAGTAGGATTCAAATGCATAAGGAAATTACACCATAATTAGCCTAGATGTAGTAATTAATGATCCAAATATAGCACTTGCATGAGTAGTTAGGGATACCACAACCTAAGGAGCTTTTATTTGTTAATTTCTTGTATAAGTGCAGTAGGTTAAATTTCTTATCATTAATTGATAGTCTAAATAATAGAGAAGCTTTAGTAATACCGATAATTGTTCACTCTTCCTTGTGGGATCGACCCGATATATACCCTAAACTACTAGTTGATCTGTATACTTGCAGTGAACGGGTGTAATTCGGTATTTTTTAGCTTGCACGTATGTAAAATACCCGTCAAGTTTTTGGCGCCGTTGCCGGGGAAGATTTGGCAATATCGGTGTGAAGAGCAACTTTATTAATTTAGACAATTTTTCTTATTTTTGTTATTTTTGTTGTATCTTGTGTGTTTTATGTCATTTTTTTTAGTCAACTTTTATTATTATTATTATTATTATTTTTCTGTTTTAGTTTGTGTCTTGGAATCTATCCTTCTTAACTAATCTTACTTTTGAGATTGTTTAAAAGTAATTTTAGATAATGAGGAGGGTAGGTGAACTGGGAGGACAAAGCTTGAGAAATGAAAGATTGGCAATGGATGGTTACCTAGTGCAAAGCTCCTTCAACAGAGGTAACCAAGAAATTACTGAAGGTATGTTTTTTGAAGATGGTATAAGGTGCTTAAAGGCTAAATTTGATGTTATGATGCTACAAGTTCAAATGGACAAAATTGTGCAGGAAATTGAACAAAGGAGGAATGCAAATGTTTTTAATTCTTATCATGTGATTTGTGACTTGTGTGGAGATTATCATGCTTCTAATACATGTAGACAAGCACAAAATATGGATTATTATGATGAATTAGAGCATTACAATCCTTGTTTTGATCGATATAGTGCTAATTTGAGCAATTCTCCTGCTTATGGTTGGAATAATCAATGTACTTATAGTAATTCTTCATATTTTTATGATTACCAACCTGAATGTGTCCAATATGAATCAAAACCATCTTGGGAGTTGGCAATTGAAATGGTAGCTAATGATTCTAAGCCATCTTGGGAGTTAGCTTTAGAAAAATTAGCTAATGCAACTTCCAACCGTTTTGATAGGATTGAGGAAAGAATAGATGAATTAACTTCTCACTTTGGCAGAATAAATGAGCAATTGAATGCATTGTGTGAGGTTATTTCTTCTAATAAATTGCAAAATGATCCTAGCATGAATGGTAAGAATGTTGTATGTGAAAATGGATTGCATGTTGATGAAAATGATGAATCTCAATTGTGTTTCAATGAGCAAATGTCCATTTCACATGATAATATCTTTGGAACTAACTTTGAACCTCAAGAGGTAAGTTTTAATGACTCATTTTTCACCCCTCTTGAGGAGTGTATAAAAAGTACAGGTTTTAAAGATATTCCTGCCCAAGATACTTTCATAACATTTCCTTTGGTAAGTTCTCAAGTGGTGCATATTCAAGGTAATATCTATGAAACACTTGGAATATGTAAGTCACTTCCATTTCTCACATCATTAGAACATGTGGCTTTCGCGATAAAGCCACCTTTTAATGATCCACCACGGCCTAAAATGGTGGATTATTCGTTAACTAAGCCTCCTTGAAAAAAAAGGTGAAATAGTCAAGCTATTGACTTTAAAGAAGCGCTTATTGGGAGGCAACCCAATGTTTGTTTAAGTTCATGTTACTTTGGAGTGATTTTATGTTTAAAGTATGAGTTTGAGTTATTTTGTTATTTTTCATTTGTAGGTTTTGGAAATGAAAGCAAAAGTGACCAAATGAGGTGAAAAAGGCGAAATTTGATCAAGGAACTCAACCCCTCGATTTGAGTAATTGTTGTTTTTGATTCGTTACAAGGGGTTAAAATGCATATTTTGATCATTTTACATGTGCATGTATTGAGTATTTTAGCAAAGGAATGATCTATGATGCATTTTGAGTAATTAGGGTACCTTTTGTAATTTTGCAAAAGTTGAATTTCTGCTAAAATTTGCAGCAGAAAACGTGTTTTTCAAAGAAAACGCACCACAAAGTCGCGTATTCAGCTAATCGCGTTTTCAATTCTGCGCCTGCAGAAAAGAAAACGCGCCTTAAAAACGCGACTATAAGGCGCGTTTTTAAGAATACTCGCGTTTTACAGCCTGATCAAAAATAAAAAACGCGCCTTCAAATATGCGACTCCAAGTCGCGTTTTATAACACAGTCGCGTTTTGGATCCTGCAAGATATGTGAAGAAACGCGACTTCACAAAACGCGGCTTGGTGGCGCGTTTTCATGAGTCGCGTTTTCGGAGCAAAAAAAAAAAAATGCAGATTCCTTGATTATCTTTTTTCTTCTTTTCCTCATATATATTTTCTTGTACCTTGAGTTGCTTATTGTGTATTTTTTTTAGGTACATCACGAAAACAAAGGATTGAAGTTACGGATCATCATTTTGTTTATTAAACCTTTGTTATCACTTTTGTTTCTCATTTTTCATTTTTAGGATTACATCACTAATGGTTATCCAATGAAACTCATGAAGCGTTGGAGATACACGGACAATGGATTTTGAAGCTTCATATTCAATCGCAACGATAGGGGAGTATTACTTTTCTTTATCTTGATTTTCCTTTTTACACATTGAGGACAATGTGTATGTTAAGTGTGGGGGGAGAATTGAGATTATATACATTGTATGTGATTGAATTATTAGTTGCAAATATTGGACTTGTGTTAAAATTCAAAATTTTTCTAAAATCTTGTCCAAAATTGCAAACTTGCCCCAAAAAGTTTCATATTTTTTCGATTTTATCCAAGGGGTAACAAGTTCCATACCATTAGTAGTTCAAATTCCTTCTACATTTGAGATAAATATATATGATTTGGAAACTTCTTTTCTCATTTAACTTGGAAATGACTATTATGTGATTATAATTTTGCATTTGTAGGAAAATATATCTTGTGAAGTGGAGAAAATTATGCCTATATTTTTTTGCATATTTGATGAAATTTCTTCTCTTTATTGGATTTTATAAGTTATGTGATAAATATGGTCAATAAGTGCAATACTCTTCTCATGATTATTTTTTTAGAAAATTATTATTCTCTTTGCTATAAAAAAAAAAAAGAAAAAAAATGATGAAAAATGAAAAAAATGAAGAAAAAGAGAAAAACAAAAAACAAAAGAAAAAAGAAAATAAATAAAAATTCTTCTACTCCAATGATTCTTGTACTTAGTAACCGGGAGTCTTCATCTACAAATGTCGACTTTCGCGTAAAACGGTACTTGAATTAAGAGTATGCAAAGCAACTTGAGTATGTGAAGTGTTGAGTAACCGGTGATCTTCATCTAAAAATGTCGATTCTCGCGTCAAAAGGCATTCTCACGTCTTAAGTAATATTTAGATATGTAATATTAATAAATATCTTTTTAAACAGAATTAAAAGATGATCATGAGTTTAGGAAGCATTATTATTGACCATATGAGTTACTTACTTGTAAGATTGGGTAAGGATGAAAAATTGATTTGAATTTGTTATAATGACGGTATAATTGGCTCTCCTTTACTTGATATTATGAGTACTTGAACTTAATTTAATAATTGCATAATGGTTATTTACTTTGTTTTGAGGAAATGAAGTTGAAATGCTACATATGTTTATTTTCAAATTTTGGATCATTGTTGGTTTGTATTTTTATTGCTTGAGGACAAGCAATGGTTCAAGTGTGGGGGTATTTGACAAGGGTTTATTTTACGTATTTTTAGTGTGTTTTATTAGTTAATTTTGGTTTGATTATTTAGTTTTATAACTAAAATATCTAAGGTGTTGTTTCTACAATGAAAATTGAGATTTAACATTAGTTCAAGAAGTGCTAAACATAGGGAGTACACTCACGAAAGTAGAGGTGCACCTATGTGGTTTTTAGTGATTTATTTCATGTAATTTCATTGAAGAAATGAACTTGTAGCTAATTTCATAACCATGAGAATAGGTATGGATTAGTTATAAGTATAATTGATTCACTACGAAAGTAGGATTCAAATGCATAAGGAAATTACACCATAATTAGCCTAGATGTAGTAATTAATGATCCAAATATAGCACTTGCATGAGTAGTTAGGGATACCACAACCTAAGGAGCTTTTATTTGTTAATTTCTTGTATAAGTGCAGTAGGTTAAATTTCTTATCATTAATTGATAGTCTAAATAATAGAGAAGCTTTAGTAATACCGATAATTGTTCACTCTTCCTTGTGGGATCGACCCGATATATACCCTAAACTATTAGTTGATCTGTATACTTGCAGTGAACGGGTGTAATTCGGTATTTTTTAGCTTGCACGTATGTAAAATACCCGTCAGGTATCAAGGCAACGACGCTGAGTCTAAATCTAAGGAGGAGAAGCCTCTTATGAAAGACTTCGAGTCGAAGCCCGGCTCCTTTCTCTGGGGGCATCAAGGCAACGACAATCACCATGCAGAGTCGTCCCTTTCCAATCAGAAGAAGACAAGTAATGGTAACATATTGAAGGATTTCGAGTCGAAGTTTGAGTCGAAGCCCGGCGTCTTTCTCTGGGGATATCAAGGCAACGACGCTGAGTCTAAGTTTCAGAAGAAGACAAGTAATGGTAACATATTGAAGGATTTCGAGTCGAAGTTTGAGTCGAAGCCCGGCATCTTTCTCTGGGGGTATCAAGGCAACGACAATCACCATGCAGAGTCATCCCTTTCCAATCAGAAGAAGACAAGTAATGGTAACATATTGAAGGATTTCGAGTCGAAGTTTGAGTCGAAGCCCGGCATCTTTCTCTGGGGGTATCAAGGCAACGACAATCACCATGCAGAGTCGTCCCTTTCCAATCAGAAGACAAGTAATGGTAACATATTGAAGGATTTCGAGTCGAAGTTTGAGTCGAAACCCGGCATCTTTCTCTGGGGGTATCAAGGCAACGACGCTGAGTCTAAGTCTAAGGAGGAGAAACCACTCGTGAAAGATAATTAATGTCCAGGGAAGCCGCAACTTTACCTCTGAATGGACTACGGACATACATGTCTTCTAGCTGGTCTGATTTTCTCCATTTTCTTTATTGGCATGAAAATGTGTGATATGTAATAAATGCAGTTCTTCTTTCAACCAAGCGTTCCGTATAGTTAATTAAATGAAACTCAGTAGCGTTGAGTGCATTTTCTGTTTCTTTGTTTGTTGTTCTTTTTGCCATTTACAATAGACAGGAAGCGCACAAAAAATGAGCACTATTCAAGCATGACAAGAATCATAGAGTGAGCGAACCAACTATAATCTAAAAAGAGTTCTGCAAACGCGTACTCTTGTGCGAAACCAGGACCATATATATATATATATATATATCGATTCAATTTTCTAATGATGTGTGTGGTACGAATGCACATTAGAAGTACAGAAAATTCTAGAGTAAACTTTCACAAAAGAAGGGAAAGAATGGAGAACTCTTGAAGCGTGATTGATCGCTATTCTTAAGAATTTAATTATCCATACTACACTAAGTATTTGCTGTAGAGATAAAGGTAATTTAAGATACAACAAGAGAAGAAGAAGTTGATAGCAATATCAAGTTTCTCAAACTAAGAAATGATCAAATAATTCTAGCTAGTTTTGACAATAAAAGGCTTGTGTTTTTTACAAGTAACCTGTTTTCGACTCGTCTCTAAGTATCCTTTGAAATGTGGCACTTAATCCCAAGTATTTGACTTTAAACTTCATTCTGTGATGTGGATTCTATGTGTTAGTATATACAAGACAAATCTTAAACATTACTTGAAAATCATATTATATGTAACTGAATACCGCATAACTTGCAATTATCCACTTACGCTCTCAATATTATTGGGAAATTACATGGATTTTCGTTTCGGTAACTCTAATTATATAATCTCACGATCCATCTTAATTGAAGGGGCCATTATGAATTAGATGAACATGAAGTTGTATTTCGATTCTCAAGCTATTCCTTTCCTCTTTCTTCATTGTAAGGATTAGAGTCTCTTTTGGAGAAAAAAAAAACACTCTAATTATACAGGATTAAAGCAAGTAGCAATGGTCTATAAAAGGATAAAAAGTAAGCAGGCTGGGGCATATTTATTAAAACATGAAAATAATATGAAATTTTATAATACACATGATACGAATAATAAACTGTACGTAAATAATGCAAATATATTCGAAAAGTACAAAGCTGAAAATACAACTTCATTTACCATGTGCATAATAGCTGTGTGCACATTCTAGTGAAGATTTTTTTTATTTTTAGTGTAAGTGAGAAGTTTCGAGTTCCAAACCTTTCACTTACACTCTCTTTTCTCATATCATCTAATCCATCTCTTCCCACATTTTTATGAAGATGAGCACATAATGTGAGTTTTTATTTTTTGAGGTGAATAACTTGTTCACAAAAAAGTTTTCTCGATTTAGGTAAAGTTTAAACTTTACGTTGTCTAAACAACGCAAGTAGATGCCACTAGGACAGAAATCATTATGATGACTTCATCCAAGGTAACGAAAAAAAAAGGCGTACAATTGCACTTAAAATTTGTGAATTTATAGTACTATTTCATGGTTTATCGCCTCAAAGTTAACAACAAATAATGTTTTGAACCCCATTTAAACAACTTATGAGTGTGATTCAAATTTATTGCTCCATTATGTGTGTACAATGTATCAAAACAAAAGAGTAGCAAATTGTGTTTTATTGCACTTTTTGTTTAGCTAGCTTCATGCAAATTTACCTTCTTAGATGATAGGTAAAGAATTGGTTTGCCATTCAATGTATCCAAGAAATATGTGTTAGTACATAATGTTTATTTTAATGGATGTACTGGTGTAAAACAAAATTACAAATTATTAAGTTTTAAACTTTACAAGTACTTAAAGCACAATAATTTTTTATTAAATTAAAATTTTCCCTTCTGTGATTTGGTAGTTTATCTTATAACCCCTCTATAGTTTAAAAATCTGTAATCAACCTCCTCATAATCTGGGTTAACATGTCATCGTTAATTTTTCTAAAGTTTAAGTCAAATTAATATATTGAAAAATTTATACTTTCACTAATTCTTTGAGGTAGTTTCAAAACTATTACAATTATTATACACCTTAAACTATGTATTTGTTTTCAAGTAAACACAAAAGATGCAGCAAACCATTTTTAGCCAAGTTAATAAAATTGCAAATGTAACAATATAAAGCACCCTATGAAAAGTTACACTATATGATTAAGAAAATAATTTATATTTATTAGAATGGAAAAAAGTTGCCAGAAGAGGGAGAGACCATAAGAAAAATAGTTTAGAGTGAACTGCATCAATCATGCCTTCCATCAGGGAAAAAAAAATGATAGATGTGCGTGTATATAGGTACATACACGCGCATTTATGTATTTGCATGTACACGGACGTGAGGTTGTTCCTTTGAAAAGTAGCTTCTCCTGCAATAATCCAAATTCTAGCACAGTGGCAGAAATGGAAAAGTAGTATAGGCTGCACCGAAATGTAATAAAATACAAGCTTGAAATTCAGATAGAAATCGAAATACATAAAACGTCCAGAGCTTCTTTTTTTTTTTTTTTTTTTTTGAGGAGATAAAACGTTCAGAGCTGAAAGCAGAACCAGTCTTTGAGTCGTAGTGTTATTTAGATTCAAGTGAAAGAGGGGCACAGGATACAATACAGCAGCCAAACAGAGATGGAAGCTTGAGCTCTTGGACCATTTGGCCAGAAGGGTAGAGCCCTAAATTGGAACCAATACAAAGCTTTCTGCCGGAAGAACATGGCAAACAGGGGAGGTCCCGGAAGGCAACGCGACCATGGTTCCGGTATCCATGTGACAAACAGCTTCGATTGTCAGCAAAATCCTGTACACGCCCGATTGTCAGCCTCTTGAGAATGGCAATAAAAGATTTAAGGATAAGCCATGGTACGACAGGATGTCATCTTCGGAGTTAAAATCATTTCAGGAACTTGTAAGATTGTGTTGTTTTGCAATCTATCTGGAGTTGATCTCGTGGGCTGTTGTGTCAAAAAGACTCCGATATTGGTCTCCGGACCCATGATTTTTCCTGCAAATTCACCCAATAACTCATAGGATGTGACACAAGTATTCTTCTCTCCGTTGATCGGCATCCTCTCACACTCTCGAAGAGTATTTTCCATCATCTGGGCTTTTCGAGGTCCTTGAGGAATCGAAAAGTGTTCAAGAATGTAAGGGAGTTGCTCTAGCTGTGGCAAGTCCATCGAGCAAGATGCATGAAGATTTTTGAAACTGCGTTTTCACCCTTGACTTTTTAAATAATTTCATTATAGCCCAAAAACTTCTGCTAATAAATCATTTTTACCCCTTTAAGCTTTAATCTTCTTTGATATGTTTTAAGCGTGGTTTTCAGTTAACTATTTCTGGTTTTTTAGAGTATAATTAGATCTTAATATTTTTTATTGATTTATTGTCTTGTTGGGTAATGTTATTTGTTTGGTTTCTGGAAATGGATTTTAGTTATTTCTCATTGGGTTTTGTCTTGGGCTAGGAGGCCAAAGCCCATGCTTTTTCGGTTGGGTTTGTTTGGATAAAACTATGAGTTGGCCTATGTGTATTATGCCTTGGACTTTCAATTGGGCTTTAGGAAGCTTTGGCCCAAAGAAATAAAAAAAGGGCCCAATGGCCTGATGTTCTTAAGAAACCAGAAAATGAAATTGCAGATTAGTCCCTATACTTTCAAGTAATTTCACTTCTGCCCTAAAAACTTTGATTTTATTTCAATTAGGTCCCTAATTTAAAACCCCTGATTAGACCCCTATTTTTGTAATAATAATAATTTGATCCCAAAAACTTTCCAAATTTTTGTAATTAGGTCCCTAACAGTTTTGATTTCTTTAACACAAGTTGTTTATCTTCTTTAATTGTTAATTATACTTCATTTAAGTATTTTAATTAGTCGATTTCTTCATTATTTCCATTTCTTTATAATTAAATTAGTGTCTTGATCATTTTGTTGATTTTGAAGTATAAGTAAGGCAAATTTCACCCCATTTAATCACAACTTCAAGGGAGGTAACCTTCTTTTCTTATTTTAAATTCTTCTATGTGCTCCAATGTGTTTTTATGTGTAATTGCATGTTTTGAGTTTTTTTTTCTTTTAAATATTCCTTTTATTTTTTTTAAGTTTCATTTATTTTATTTTATTTTGATGATTATTTGTGAGGCGTTTAAATATCAAATTGTAATATATAGGAGCTCGAGACATGTATTTAGCTAGCCCATGTAATAGATAGATTTTAATTTTGCCAAAATGTAATTAGTTAGATAAATGTAATAGTTAGGTAATTATTTTTAAATTTTTCCTTAGATTGTAGTTAGGGTCCCGAATGTAATAGTTAGGTTTTTATTTGCGTTTATTTGCTTGTGTGCTTACATGCTTATGTGCTTACGTGTTTATTCGCTTTCATTAGGGTTTTGCATTTATAAATTATGCTTATGTGTTATGTGCTCTATGTGCATTATGTGTTTACTTGCTTTAATTATGTTTATATGATTTATTTAGTTATAATAAATGCATGACGTCACCACACTAGTCCAACACTAGTTGTGGCACTTTCTCCTTGATTTCTTACTAATCCAACGCTAGTGAAAATTGGTAGAAATGGACTAGTCCAATGTTAGACCCTTTAGGCCATTTTTGCGCTAGATGCATACTTTGCTCGACATTTTTGCATTTCATGCATGCTTTTCATTTTTAGGATATTTTCTCATCTTGTATGATATTTCCTCTATATATAATCTCCCTTATCCCTATGTATGCGAAACATGACATTTAGACTTGCATTCCATTTAGAAAATTAGAAATAAGCTAGTTCATTTGTTTGGTTAGATTAGGAGAGTCACCCTTCAAAATATAAGAAATGGACGAATATGGTTTCTTAACCTTAGCACGCTCATATCTCCTCTTTGAGAAGGAAAATTGAAGTCACGAACCTTAATCTCCCGTACCCGTTATGTTGCATTCCTCTCTTTTAGATCATGTATATTTATATTATAATTCTTCTTTCTCTTCGAGTCTCATCTTTGCATATTCGTGACCTCTTCTAAAAATCATTTTTGGGCATCACAATTAATGTAATTCGCATCAATTAAACTCTGAAGAGAAATTTCGACCCTCTCGATATCCATTAGGTCTAAATTTGCATCCATATAGTAACATCCAAATGTGATAAGTTTTATAGGTTAGATTAAGAAAATTTTTGACTAAATCTCGCAACTAGCCTTGGTTAGGTTAAAAGGGTGCCTTAGGTTTGATTCTGTCAAATCTTTGCCTTCCTTTTCTACAACCATGACTCCCGAACCATTTTCTCTTGTTCTCAAAGACCTAGAGTCGTGTAAACTAGGGGTTTTATCTGTTTTTTTTTTATTAAAAATATAGTTTTTGGTGACTTAGTACACCTAAACTCGATACCAAGTGGCAACTCCTACTATTTCCTAAAAACCCTTTTTAGACTATTATTTTGGATCAAAATCATCGCACTTTTTAAGTCCCATTTTAGGTCTTTTTCTTTTATAAACTCAAAAATTCATTGTTCACTCAAATAAACTCAAATTTTCTCAATAACCTACTTATAAACTTATTATTTTATTATTTTTCAAAAAATGGGGCGCGACAATGAAGGTGAGTGAGGAGATTGAAAAAAGTGAAGAAGAGAATTCTTCTTCCCCCCAACCTATGACGAGGC
Source organism: Coffea arabica (assembly GCF_036785885.1). Taxonomy (NCBI): domain Eukaryota; kingdom Viridiplantae; phylum Streptophyta; class Magnoliopsida; order Gentianales; family Rubiaceae; genus Coffea; species Coffea arabica. The sequence goes on from NC_092321.1 coordinate 18,153,865, forward strand.
GTCAATGGGGGAGTACATCTAGACGCTCAGAGGCGTGGTATTCGGATTTACTTGACTCGTGATCTCATCGCACGCATTTTGGGTTACAACAACATTGGTCCAATTGTTGATTTGAAGAAAGGGCTTGTTGCTCCCAATAAGAGATGAGATCCATCACACACATTGTCTCAATTTGATCTTGAGTACCAACCTTTCTACTCCTCAAGGAAAGAGACGATGATTGTAAGCGTTTTCGACACTTGCTATCACCTCATTATCTATATGATGGCACACAATGTGATCCCAAAGAAGAGTGGTCACAGAGAGGTCCGAAAAAGTGACATCTATTTTTGGACTATATGTTTTATAATCGAGAATCCTCCTATGCCCGCATTCTGCTACTGAATATAATCATTAGTTACATCAGGTCAATGATGAGACGGCGTACTACTTCTTTCAAGTTTGCATTTTTCCGTCTCCTATCGCTAGTGTTTGAGTGGATGGGAGTGAATTTGAATGGAGTACCTCGTGATAAGTGACTAATTTACGTAATAATTGTATGATATTTTATATTATTTTTAGTAACTTTAGTTATATTATTGGAAGAAAATGAATCATTTTGGCTATAATTGGTGAAAAATGCTTTTAAGTGATTAAATGAGGTTTTTATCACTTTTTAGTGGGATTTTGTGTATTTTGACAGTTTTGACACATTTTTGTATTTCAGCTATAACTTGAGTTACAGTGATCGGATTGAGATGATTCTTGAACCAATTTGAAAATAAGAGATAGATCTACAACTTTGGTGAAGACATCTGAATCCAGTTTGAAGGTTTTCAAAGTCAAAAACAGAATTACAGTAGCAAATTTCTACTGGTCGAAGCTGAAACAGGGCAATGAGCAGGCAAGGGTATTTCGGTCATTTCTCATCGTACACAGATCCAAATGAAGTGATTCTTGATGCATTGGAAAGCTAATTCAAAGGGATACAAGTTTCATGTTTTGGTCAAGAGCTAAATCATCTTTTATCATCAAGAAAAGTTCAGTGGAAGTTGGTGCAAAATCGGAGCAGAGCTGGAAATTGAACCAGAAGTGACCAAATGGTCATTGTAGCAATCCGGCCGGAATTTGGCCAGATTTGTGGCCGGATTGTGGTCAGAAAAGGCTGCTATGTACGCGTAAAACTCAATTTCACCTCCACCAACTCACATGTGATGCTAGACATGTGAGAAACATTCCCAACTATAAAAGGGAGGTGTAAACCTCAAGTCTTGACCAATCTTTCATCTTTATATAGCCAAATTCATTGTAAGATTGAGGGAAAAGAGAGATACGGGAGAAAGCTTGGACTGCAAAAATTTAGCTCTACCATTCTTCTTAGTGTAGGATAGTTTAGCTAGTAGTTCATCCATTCTTGTTTATTAGCTAGGCAAAGATGAAGATGGAGGATGAAGAAGGCAAGGAGATGAACTCATGTGACAAGGGTTACATTCCTTCCAAACTCTTTATCTTTTGTACTTGATTCCAAGTTTAGTTAATATACAAGTTCTGGATTTTGTGTTCAATATGTGTCTCTAAAGTTTATGCCTTGGGTTTGGTTGAACTTTCTATAATTGTTAGTGTTTATTATTTGGTTATTTGTGTGCTATGATTTGAGCAAGTTATTTAGCACTTTGGCTCTTTAAATCATGATTAATCTAGTACCATTGATTGTGATTATCTAAGGTGTTGTTTCTGCAATGAAAATTAAGATTTAACACTAGTTGAAGAAGTGCTAAACATAGGGAGTACACTCACGAAAGTAGAGATGCACCTATGTGGTTTTTAGTGATTCATTTCATATAATTTCACTGAAGAAATGAACTTGTAGCTAATTTCATAACTATGATAATAGGTATGGATTAGTTATAAGTATAATTGATTCACTACGAAAGTAGGATTCAAATGCATAAGGAAATTACACCATAACTAGCCTAGATGTAGTACTCAATTATTCAAATATAGCACTTGCATGAGTAGTTAGGGATACCACAACCTATGCAGCTTTTATTTGTTATTTTGTATAATTTCAGTAGGTTAAATTTGTTATAATTCATTGATAGTCTAAATAATAGAGAAGTTTTAGTAATACCGGTAATTGTTCACTCTTCCCTGTGGGATCGACCTGATATATACCCTAAACTACTAGACCTGTATACTTGCAGTGAACGGGTGTAATTCGGTTTTTTAACTTGTACGTATATGTAAAATACCCGTCACCTCGGGTAGCTATTCACCCTAGTACAAAGTTATCAGTTTTTTCACTTTGTGTCATAGGAATTGCTATAGAACATATTCCTTTGCCTACTCAAGAACGACGACAGAAAGCACATCATGGCCGAGAAGAAATTGGACCCTCAACTACTACTCCATCTCCTCCACCACCTCAATCTAATTGGCAGAGACTTTTTAGTCGATTAGATACAATTGAATATCAATTGGGTTCAATGGACATTCGCATGCAGTAGATTGAAGAGCATTTGGGCATACCTCCACCTCACCGTGATGATGATGATGCCGTCGATGATTGAAGACGCGTTGACCTCTTGATGCCTTTTGCTTTTGCTTCCATGTTTCTTAGTAGTTTTCTTTTTATCTTTTCCCTGTAGAATTTTTAATTTGCACTTATCATTTTGCACTTGGAACTTGTGGCAGTTCTAATTGATTTTGGTTCTAATTGAACTGGATCTCAGCCATTGATTGGAGAGTAACTTATTCTTATTTTCTTTATTTTCTTTCCCTACACATTGAGGACAATGTGTATGTTAAGCGTGGGGAGAGGAATGTCCTAAGTAGAAGTTACTTTTGCGTTTAAATATTTTGACATGTTATTAGAAAATTATTTTATGCTCTAAATTGTTGATTCTTGGGTATTGTTGGTAGAAGTTTAGTCTAGTTTTAAGAGGAAATTCCGTCAAAATTTTTCCAAAATCTTGTCCACAATTCAAAATTTGCCCCAAAATTTTCATACGTCATTCATTTGAGTCCACAAATGCATGACAATTAAGTTTCTTTTTGTTTCAAATTCTACTATATTAGTGAGATGAAGTAAGTAATTTGAGAAGTCAATGTTCATGACTTGAAAGCAATTATTATGTGATTACTACTATTGCATGTGAGAAAGAATATCTTGTAAAATAAAAAAAATTATGCCTATAATTTTGTATGATAAATGAAATTTCTCATCTTATTTGCTTTTAGATGTAATTGATTTATATAGTTGCTAAGGCATTTTCTTCCTTGTATCTATATTATTAAGGGAATTGTTCATAAAAAAAAAGAGATCCAATAAATTCTTGTACTAAGTAACCGGGAGTTTTCATCTAAAAATGTCGACTTTCGCGTAAAAAGGTATTTGAATTAAGGAGAAATAAGTAAAGTGTTGAGTAACCAGGGATTTTCATCTAAAAATATCGATTTTCCTGTAAAAAGACACTTTCTCTTTTTTAAAAATGAATAAAAGAGAAATAAAGTGAACAATTCCCTCTTTAGATTCGTAAATTTAACAATTCATTTCAAAGGAAGAAATTCTAAAGTGACTATATAGGTTAGTTATTTGTGAGACTAGGTGATATTGAGAGATTGACTTTTGTTAAGTTGAATTTTGGATATAAATATCTCTCTTTTGGACGATATGATGAGTATTGAGGGTGATATGAATGGTTGCATAATGAAAGCTTGCCGAGTTGAGAAAGATTGATGTTCAAATTCACTTGATTCGTTTCACTTCTTAAATCATTGTTGGATCATTTTTCTTATTATTTGAGGACAAGTAATGATTCAAGTGTGGGGGAATTTGATAAGTGTTTTTAAGTAGCATTTTGTGTTTATTTTTGGTACAAATTAGGATGTTTTAAGATGTAACTTGCTCCCTAAGTTTCTAAATTTTGTGAGTTTCAATTGAGCAATTTAATGTGCAAAGTTGGTTATATTTGTAGAAATTGAGGTGAATTATCAACGTTGAATCGAGATGGATTTAATTCGAACTCATTAGTGTTTGATTCAGCGGCAATTCGGGAAGTAGAAAAGCATCAAATACAAGTATTATTGGTGAAATACATGAGCAAACACCTGAACAGGGCTTTAGTGATCAACTGGAGCAGAAAAGAAGCAAGAAAATGTATATTTTGTGATTCGCCATGAGAATAGGGAAAACTAAACTATTCACTAGATCATGAGAGTAAGTTTTGATAAATTTGGAAATGAATCTCTAGTTAAACAAGAGTAATAACAAAAGGTAAATCTATTCACTTGTATCTTTTGTATCATAAGTGGACTCTATTTCCCTATACTCAAGTATTTAGTGACATTTCTCCATTGTTATCTTGCAAGTTATTTAGTTAAAATAGTTAATTAGTAAGTATTATTATTTCTATGACCTTTATTCGATAGATAGTCTAAATAATAGAGTAAGTAAATGACCTAGTACTTGTAATAGCTGCTCTTCGTACGATCGATCTGATATATGCTCTAAACTACTATTTGACCTATATACTTGTAATCAAACGGGTATATTTTTTATTAAACTTGCACTTATATTGAGAACCCATCAGGAATTAAAGCTACAAATGGGTTGTTTCTAATTGGCAAAATTGTCTCTTGAAATTAGCAAATGATGAGTTTTTCTTTTTTTTTTCTTTTTAATTTTTTGACCAACGACAATTTTTTAATTCATTTTTTGTCCTTGAAGAGGATGGAAAAGAGGACTTCACTTACTCTCTTATTACCTAGGAACTTTGAACTTTGAAGTACTCACAAATTAGAACTTGGAGCAGGGACAGTTGTGAAGTCAACTATTCATGAACGATTTAACTTTTTTTGAACAATTTTTGACAAGTAGTTAAGAAGTTACAAATTGTATAAACAGTGTTACACCGTTCAAAGGCCCCAAGTCGCGCAAATTATGTCATCCTACCAAGTTACGTGCCATTGTGAGTTTTTGCTCTGCTATATTGGAGACGACACGAGTTCTAATATTCGAAACTCTTGTCAAATACCAAGATCTTTTGCACAAATAGTAGAAGATCTTCCCCCAAAAAAAAGGGAAAAAAATTCTAATGGTAAATCTCAAAATCAAGAAGATTCACGCGTTGTGAGAAACAATACAAGCACAAATTGGCTTTTGAGGGCGAAAAACATAAGTGCAAATTATCGACGGTAGAGTGATATTTATACAACGACATTAGACATCACTAGAACTAAACTATTGAGGCTTCTGGCACGTAAGAATGCAATACTTAAGTAGACCATTTTTGTATCTGTCGAACACTGACGGCATTGTCAGCTAGGGGTGAACAAATTCGGTACATACTGAATTCATAACCGAATTCAAATTCAATTTGGTAATTTGAAATCGGGTATTTGATAATTTGGTACAAATTCGGTACGTATTGAATTCACCGAATTCTAATATGATATGAAATAGGTAATGAGATTATGAATTTTGTAATAACCGATTTCGCATTCAAATTCGGTAAATGAAATAAGGTACCGCATTACCGCATTCGAATACTAAATTAGTTTATAAAATTATATAATATATAGATAAATGCTATTTAGTATTAGTATATACTAGTAATATATTATTATATTATATAGGTAAATGCTATTAATAATAGTTAGTACATGGTATTATCATGTACTTATAATAATAATAATATATAATAATGTACAATATATTTTAGTATTTGTTAATTGTTATATGACTATAATAATACAAATATATAGTAATACATAACAATATAACATAACTGTAATACTTATTATTTTACACATGAGTAACATGACTAGAATTAGATAATAATTAATACATATATGTATAATACTAAATATTAACAATAAACATAATTAGTAATTAGAATTTAGATATTAGTAATTTGATACATCATTCATGTTTGAATTATTGAATATTTGAATGCGTAACTTGTAACTTGCATGTATTAATATGCTCTAAATTTACATTACATATTTAACATAAAAATTCATATTCTCTATTCACTAATCTTAAAACTTTAAGTATAGACAAGACAACTAAGCAGTGTAAGTGAATGCATATGAATTACAAATCAATGTATTAGTGTATTGGCTTTCACAATAACATATGTAAGTAAATAAGTTTTATTTTGATTTGAAATAAATTATAAGTTTGTAACTAATATAACTTATCACTAATCATTGTAATTTGTAAGTTTGTAACTAATATTACTTATTATTAATCATTGCAAATTATAAATTCATAAATTATCACTAATCATTGTACAGTCTAAGGTTTATTCTAGTTTAAATTAATCACTTTTTATGTGTTCCTTAAATCATAGACTAAGGATTTTAGGTATAAGTGATTAAATAAATGCCAATTAAACCACAAAATGATTAGAACATAAGTAATGTGTTAAATTATGAATAAATTTGGGGATCAAATCAGTAATAATTTTTAAATCATTGAGGAGCATAATGAATGTATTATAATTTAGAAGCCCCAATTTGTAAATTAAAAATTACACAATCACTTCCTTCAGGACCATAACAAGGTTATCTCATCAGTTTTTTTTTTTAATAACCGAATTCATTACCATTTCCGAATTCGAAATCGGTTGCGAAATGAATTCAGTCATAACCAATTCGAAATTGAAAGCGGTTTAGATTTTTATAAGTCAAATAACCGAATTCAACTAACCGAATTACCGAATTTGTACCGTTTGCTCACCCCTATCGTCAGCGCCTTGATGTTCAATTGCCTCCATCCTATTAATTGAAATTGAGAAAAGATGGAGAAATGGCTATGCTAGTGAAACACACAATGCTTACCAGCATGTCTAACATACGACATGATTCCCTTCCATGACAACGTTATCTTCCTCATTTCTGCATAATATGGAGCAATTGAAAAAATAATGATACTGGTCGAATAAATAAGTAGCGAAAAGGAACCGCAATTGAATACCTCAAAAGAGCAGGACTTGAATAAATTCATATAATCAGCAGCAGAAATCCACTTAGCACGATTTCTGCTCTCCAGTTGACTCAGTAACTTTTTCTCATCTGGAAGCAGATCTTGTTCAAGGGGGCGAAAGATCCCTATGACACCAAGTGAGTAAAATGATAGTAGCACCAGGGGCGGCCACCCGATTCAACTCATGAACAAACTTCATCAAGAAGAAAATAGCATCAGCAGAATCTTATATTATTACATTTATGTGATACCTACGTTCAACAAGTAGATATATAATCTTTTTTAAAGAATGATAAAAACAAAAAAAAAAATAAAGAGAAATAGTAATTGTCAAGGATGGAAGAAGAAAAATAACCTTTGTTTTATCGCTTATGTGATTTTCACATTCAATACACCAAATTAAATCGAATGAACCTTCTTCAAATGGCTGATTCAATGCATCTGCCACCTCAAAGGAAATCTGCTACGTATGTTATGGCAGCTGTTAGGAAAAGGAAGCAACACTACTGATCGATCTTCATAATGTATATATATTACTTGGAACTTGCAAGCAAGTTCCGAGTCATTTTACTAAATTTATTCGAAATAAAGACTTCATCTGAATTTAAGACTTGACATAATCAACATATGTATATATAAAAACATTTTCTATACGCTAACATACTTGACGACTAATCTTAATTTGACTTTGAAACTTATGCTTTGCACATATGATATGCATTCAAATCCAATAGTGTCTAAGTTGTTTGTTAGTCTATAGAGGTTAATCATATATATTAATAGAGTATATGGCAAAAAGTGTGACTAAACAATTAACCTTTTATGTCTTCTGGTCACTAGACTATTTTTTAGTTTAGGATTTTAACATAATTCAGTTAAAGTCCCTAATTCTGTGATTCATGTATTTTTACCCTCAATTGGATATTTTTACCCCTTTAAGCACGCTATTGCTTGTCACGGGACTGCCTTTCCACTTGTTCTAACTCCAAAATTTGACAAAACACAAAAAAAGCTACAATTTTGTTAGTTGACTGATATTTTTGGCTAAAAAAATAGTTTAGTGAGTAAATGACGTAAAAGTTAATAGTTTAGTAATATTTTTTGCCATTTGCTCTATATGTAGAGTTTTTCTCTTTCCTTTATGGTACCTCTAATTGATCAGTAAATAATCGTTATTTATGGATCATTTGGAACTCAAGTTAAACCTATTTTTGTATATAAATTTGATAAAGTTCAGTCATAATTGGATTGGTCTCTTAATTTGAAACATAAATCCTAAAGATAGGTGGTTTCAAATAGTTTTAGCCAAATTCAAGAGTTATCTTCTACACCTAAGATCATTGATAATACGTATCTGAATTCGATTCTATCATGGGATAATTTTATCCCCTAATTTTTAGGATTTAAAAATTTGAAATTATTAGTGTATAACCATGAAGGTGAGGATGAATAATCAAAATAAAATTATCACACATTAGGATTCTCGGAATTTTCAGTACCAGGTTTGCTTTGATGAAGACGAAAATGGGAAGGCTTTGGGAACATTCAAGAACTAGTCTCAAGAATGTTGAACTTTTTTTTCACGCTTTGAAATTGTTTGTTGTTGTTGAAAATATTACATTTTCATGCATTAAGTTGAATGATGCTCTTTTTTGTTAAATTTTTTTATTCATTTCCTTGCGAAAGGCTAAATTACATTTTGGACTTGTAAACTATTAAACGCACTTCCACTTTAGTGTTTAAACTTTATTCTAGGATACTTTACCTCCTAAAATATAAAATCATCCCATTTTAGTTCTTAAACTTTAATTATGAACACTTAAACTCTCTCAACTATGAAATCCATCCCACTTTACTCATTAACCTTTAAGCATCGCTCGCCTACAATGCCATGAGAAGGACATATTTTATAGGGTAGAGTATCTAAAAACCAAGGTGAAAGACTATTGTAGATACATTTCATACTTTAAAGAATAAAGTGTCCAAAATGTGAAGTTTAAGGACCGAAGTAGGAATACATCTATAGTTTAAGGGTCCAAAGTAGAATTTAGTCCCTTGAGAAATACGCTCTACCAATTAATTTTAATTTGCTTTATCTATTTTTATTGTTGATTAACTAAATTAATTTATTTTTGTTGTTAAAAAAATAATAACAGTATGAAGGATAACCATGGAGAAAAAAAATTTAGGAAAAAATAGCCAAAGGGATGACTTGAAAACTGAATGATAGAAGTTGGATCATGATTTTGCTTCTTTGATTACATTATTGGACAAAATTTCCTTTTTTAACAAAACCCAGCGCAAAATGTTTACAAAAAGCTCTGCATGATATCCAAAAGTCAATACAAGTATCTTTTATACGCAAAATCAAGAAAATGTGTCGTCTACATGAAATAATCATCTACTATCAACGCCCACAAATATTTTCAACCCTTAAGAAATGGAAAAAATGAAATCTTCACTCATTGTGTACTTGCATAAAAGTGTGAGCGGCTCAGGTGATTTAACAATTTGATAACTTCTTGCAAATCGCTCAAAACAAAAGTTAAAAAGTGCAAAGTGAGAAGTAATAAGAAATCCATAGTTTAGTAGGAAGTAGACTAGATTGGAAATTGTAATGCATATAGTTCATACAAACCTGACTTTCCAATCCTTGGGCAGCAGTTAGAACACGAGCTCTTTCGGCCTCAACAGGGCTTAGGGTGATGCCTTTAGCTTGAGCACCATATTTGCTTGCTAGGTACCTTACGCTGCCACCAAGACCGCATCCAACATCAAGTATGTTTCTTGGTTTCTTAGATGGATCCTCTACAAATAATTCCATGATAAACAATGGCGGTTAGTTAACCACTACAAAGGAATGAAACCAAAAAATGGCCAAGCTGGAGAGGAGAAAAACTAGAAATTATAAGGGGCATGTTAGTTTACAAAACTGAACAAAATGTTTTGCAAAACTGAACAAACGTCAACGGCTAAATTTTGTAATTAGCTTGTATTGCAAATGAGTACTTAGGATCTTTTGGAAATATCTGATTTTGCTAATATAAGAAGCAATTCTAACAACTCTTATGTGAGGAGTGAGGAAGCTGCGCATTTGACAAATGTTTTGCTATCAAGGGACTCAGCTGTGACCTGATAAAATCACAAGATATATTTTTTTTAATTAGGACAAATCTCATTGAAGGTAATTGTAATTAACCCAAATTTGAGTGATACCAGTGTAATTATGTGTTGACTTTTCAAAGGTAACAAATATTTTGTGATACGAAAAATAAGATACATGACTAATGTAACGGAATTGGTGAAGGAATAATATTTTAAAGAGTTTACCTACAAAAAGCTATTGAAAATCACGATATATGTAAGGGACAGATACAAATATGAGAATTTCTAAAATAAAGAAGGTGAATCATAATTTAGTTTGCGTTTGTTGTATAAGTCGTATATCGCATAGTATAGAATATTCCTGTTTCAAATAAGATTCATGGCTAATGTTATTGGCTGAGGAATAATATTTCATCTTAGATAATTCTGTAATATAAGGTTCCTATTTGGGATTACGGAAGCATACTAAAAAGTATTTCACGTGGTAGATTTTTTGAAAAAAGTACTTATTAAGTTTCTAATTATATTGCTCGAGTGCATAATTATATAAGTGCCTTTTTATTTGAAATATATTTATCACTTATTTGGTTCGAAATTCATGATAAGGTGGTCAAATTTTATTTTTTTAAGATACAAAAGTTATTTCAAAATCACTAATTTTGAACTTGGCTAAAAGTGCTTTGAGATCAAAAGCTCTGCCCCTAAATTTCTTCTATTGCCCAAAAGTTTTTTTATTAAAAGCGTCGGATTACCCTCACAGTCTAAATTCTTTAGGACTTTGTATAGGTTGACTTCATGAATCAAAGATTCTATCCAAAGCTTCATCGCCTTGCCTACCGTTCTGACTCCCTACATCTTCGGCCTAAAACAAGTTGATTGTCATGGGAAATGACTAAACGAAGTCAAGAATCGAAACTTAATGGGCATCTCCAACCAGTGAAAAGCTTAGCTGTGCAAAGTACAGAGTTACATTTCGTAATTTCAGCCGTCAATGCATATACGTTAGCAGAGGAGGGAGGGGCGGGGTTACCTGATGCAGTGGCAAAACGAAGGGCCGCCTCAATTGTACGAGTCTGAGCAGAATGGACATCAGAACCTGGGATGATGGTGCTAGATTCATTGAAGCCGATGTGAAAGTGATCCCCAGCTATTTCCTCCAGTATTTTGGAATGGACATCATATGCCGTCGCGATTGCCTAATTCATCTTCTCACTCTCCGTCTTTCCCTCTGTATCCATGTTCTTCCCTCCCACTATTGTTGGTTGTATCGCACAATCCTGTTGACGTTCATTCCTCAAGAACTTTTTAGTGCCAAACCAATTAAGAGCTGAACAAAAGATGAGCTTTTTACAGGTACTCATAAATGCTTTTATGGTGAAGTACTCCCTTGATCCACAAAGCGCGGCACAACTTCTTTTTTTATTTTTGGGTGGACTAAAATCTACATTTATTTGCTTATTTTAAGGTAAGAATATGTATAAAACTTGAATTTTTAATTTTAATACTGTCAAAGTGGAAATGTCATGCACAAGATTACCTTAAGAACTTCTTTCAAAAGCATATACAATTTTTTTGTATCCGTTCGTTGAACGTGAATCTTCGAAAAATAATAAATTATTTAGTCAATTTTATAAAAAAGTCGATCTGAAATACAAATTTAATGTATATTTTATTATAACCTTTCTTAAGTATATTACTATGTGCGCTTCATAATATAAAGTATTCTTATAATATAAATGTGAAAATCTAAGTCGGTGAATAATAATTAAAAAATAGAAAAATAACATTCGACAATACCATAACATTCAAAAACTTGAAAAGAAATAAAAAGTGCAGTAAATAGTATCAAATAATATTTTACTCTTCAGAAACTTTTTTTCATTTTTCTTCTGTTTAAACATTATCCTCCATTTATCCGTGCAAATCAACATTTATTGATTTTCCATTATCACTGCATGATAACAAAGCATGGCAACTAAGTATAAAAAAAATAAATGACTTATCACATTCAAAGTGTGCGTAAGACAATACATAAAGATTATAAATTAAGAAAGTAAAATAGTATTTTAAATCTACCTCCTCATGCAAATCTTTTTACGAGGATTCCCTTCCTCTGTGATTTTTGTTGAACCCTCCGATAGAACATACAAACATTTATTAAGTGAAACTTTCAAATTAAGTAAAAAGTCAATCATTCCAATAAAATGCAAATAGAGAATATTTAGTCCCTCATGGAAATTGCATCCATGTTTATTAAAACAATCACTAAAGACACTCAAACTAACGATTTAAAAAATTCAACATAAAATCTCAACTAATTTTAGTTCATAGCTACAGACTCAGCATCACTGTTTTCAATCTCATAAAGACGCAAATTCAAAATTTTGTTCTGCTTAAGTAACTCCTTATAAAGTTCCTTTAACTCTTCATTCTCTTGTGATAGCTCATATTTAGCTTTCGCGGCGTCATTGGAATACATTTGAAAATGATACATTACTTTGTAGTTCACGTCTTCAACTTTAAATTCGAGTAGTGTTTGCAAGTAGTGTATTGCATGTTCTGCTCCCTGTTCTTCTACTTCATCTTTCTCTTTGTATACATAGCTATGAAAGTATAATTTTACTTCATGATCTCAGGGGTTGACTACTTCAAGATATGCTTTCCATGATTTGTTGCCATTATTCCCGTAGGTCCACTTGGGTAATGGTTTATTGTATGAATCCAATATTTCATTCAATAGTGTCTTGAATGAAATTTTAAAAACTCGTGATTGATTCATGATTCTTACATAAATACCATTTGATAGGATATAATTTGTTAGTAATTTTATTATTAATTTCCCCTTTCATCCCTGATAAATATTGTGTTAATTGCACATATCTACTTATATTTGGTTTGTGGCCTTTATTTCAGGGATAGAACAGAAAACTACCAAACATGAGGGATTGTCTGGAGAAAATTGAGTCTTCAAGCGAGTCACAGGCCAGGGCCACAGTGCTGAAAAGAACTGGACTCCCATCCCTTTATTCTTGTTGACCAAGAGGTTTACAACCGGAGACTTAGAGAACTTGAAGGCTTGGGCCTTTGACTTCAGTGGGGACCACGGAGGAAAGGAAAAGGGCTTTGGTCCTTTGGTTCTAAAAGGAAACAAAAAAAGCAACGTACAAAGCCTAAGGGAACTAAGAAGAAATGGGGCAGCTTTTGGCCAATTGGTGGGGACCACTGGATCTCTTTCCTTTGGCTTTAAATAGATAGCTAACGTACAGAAGACGGACGGCCAGCTTTTAGTTCTTTTGCTTTAGTTCAGTTTTTAGTTTTCCTTTCTTTTCCTAGGACTGACCTCTGACACACGCCAGGTGTTTGACAATATTCCTCAACGGGGAAAACATCCTTCATTCCTTACTTTTTAGTACAAAACAATGCCTTCGCAATTTATTAACTCGTGTGATGATTTAATTATGCGGCGTGGCTAAGTCTTCCATCTAGTCAAGGGTCAACTCGACGGCGCAGTCCCGAAAATCTGTGAGATCTAATTAGTTTTCACGCGTTCCTTAATTTATTCATATTTGCACATTGCCTGCTTGTATTTTCATGGGATTATGTTATTAATTGGATGTCAAGGGCCCGATGTTCAATGTGATTTATTAATCTCGTGCCAATTTAGTCAATTAAATCCGTAATTGTTTGATTGATTAATATTAGTGGCAACTGGTGTGTTTACACATTAGGGGAACGTGCAATCTAATTTAAATAACCCTCGTAGCGTGTTATTGGTTAGGGCTAGGTTTTTCTAATATTAATGCAATTGGGAAATTAATTCCTATGGTCGTACCTAGGAGTATTTGCTGATTAGGGGTAATCAACGGTCGTACCTTGGTTATCAATAATTTAAGGAAAAATTGGTCATCAGACTATAACTAGCCTATTAATAAATTAAGTGAACCTTTCCTGCATCAATGATCGAATAAATGGACTGTGCCTGAGTAGTTGCATCCTTGGCTAGAATTTATTTATTCCTGATTAAATTCCTGCTATATTTGTGCTAGTGATTTATTCATTTTTAATTAAATTGTCTAATTATTTTTAGTTTCATTCCGGTAAAATCCCCCCCCCCCCTTATCAATTGGACTTTAAAAAGAGACAAAAATCACTGAATAGTAGACAGTGGCAAGTAGGGTCGTCTCCTCAGGGACTGGAGATATTTGTCTCTTTTTAAAGTCCAATTGATAAGGGGGGGGGATTTTACCGGAATGAAACTAAAAATAATTAGACAATTTAATTAAAAATGAATAAATCACTAGCACAAATATAGCAGGAATTTAATCAGGAATAAATAAATTCTAGCCAAGGATGCAACTACTCAGGCACAGTCCATTTATCCGATCATTGATGCAGGAAAGGTTCACTTAATTTATTAATAGGCTAGTTATAGTCTGATGACCAATTTTTCCTTAAATTATTGATAACCAAGGTACGACCGTTGATTACCCCTAATCAGCAAATACTCCTAGGTACGACCATAGGAATTAATTTCCCAATTGCATTAATATTAGAAAAACCTAGCCCTAACCAATAACACGCTACGAGGGTTATTTAAATTAGATTGCACGTTCCCCTAATGTGTAAACACACCAGTTGCCACTAATATTAATCAATCAAACAATTACGGATTTAATTGACTAAATTGGCACGAGATTAATAAATCACATTGAACATCGGGCCCTTGACATCCAATTAATAACATAATCCCATGAAAATACAAGCAGGCAATGTGCAAATATGAATAAATTAAGGAACGCGTGAAAACTAATTAGATCTCACAGATTTTCGGGACTGCGCCGTCGAGTTGACCCTTGACTAGATGGAAGACTTAGCCACGCCGCATAATTAAATCATCACACGAGTTAATAAATTGCGAAGGCATTGTTTTGTACTAAAAAGTAAGGAATGAAGGATGTTTTCCCCGTTGAGGAATATTGTCAAACACCTGGCGTGTGTCAGAGGCCAGTCCTAGGAAAAGAAAGGAAAACTAAAAACTGAACTAAAGCAAAAGAACTAAAAGCTGGCCGTCCGTCTTCTGTACGTTAGCTATCTATTTAAAGCCAAAGGAAAGAGATCCAGTGGTCCCCACCAATTGGCCAAAAGCTGCCCCATTTCTTCTTAGTTCCCTTAGGCTTTGTACGTTGCTTTTTTTGTTTCCTTTTAGAACCAAAGGACCAAAGCCCTTTTCCTTTCCTCCGTGGTCCCCACTGAAGTCAAAGGCCCAAGCCTTCAAGTTCTCTAAGTCTCCGGTTGTAAACCTCTTGGTCAACAAGAATAAAGGGATGGGAGTCCAGTTCTTTTCAGCACTGTGGCCCTGGCCTGTGACTCGCTTGAAGACTCAATTTTCTCCAGACAATCCCTCATGTTTGGTAGTTTTCTGTTCTATCCCTGAAATAAAGGCCACAAACCAAATATAAGTAGATATGTGCAATTAACACAATATTTATCAGGGATGAAAGGGGAAATTAATAATAAAATTACTAACAAATTATATCCTATCAATTCCCCCCACACCTAAACCATGCTTGCCCTCAAGCATAAGAAAAGTGGGCAGACCCCGAAAGTTGATAGTGGTCATCACTCTTATCTACCACCTTGCCAAGAGATTCAAGAGAAGATCATATATCGGGCATTAGTGGTCAAAATCCGAGAAGCATCCCCCCAGTTAGTCTCTAAACCACAAACTCCTTCAATTTCCGAATTAACTAAACTAAGGAAAAGGAATGACACTCAGCATTTATCAGCTAATGGTCCAAATATTCACACAAGTCCCCATATTAAGTCCATAACCCAGCAAGCTTCCCTATTAGTTATTCTCTTTTTTTTTTTCTCTTCTTTTTTTTTCCTTTTTTTTTTCTTTTTTTTTTTCAGGAGCATAATAATATTTGACCCCAAGAAGACTTAGTCTCTAGCCACCGGAGCCTTTTGACGCGAACTCCAACATTTTTAGATGAAGGAGCCCGGTTACTCAGCTCCTACCGCTATACAACCACGTACTCATATAAAGTACCACCTTTTGACGCGAGAAACGACACTTTTAGGTGCCGAACCCCGGTTACTCAGTAGTAGCTCATAGCGGAGTACAGTCCAGATTATTCACAGCCAAGCAAAGCCAAAAACACATAATAACAACACTAAGAACCAGAAATAGGAGCAGCTCGCCTCATTATTGCCAAACATAGAGAACTGGAGTCAATATTGGACCAGTTCTCATTAAAATGCCAACAGTCATTCCCAATGCCTAGAAAAGTTAACAAAGAATTCACAAGAATCAAGCAGTCCGATATTCACCAAGGAGACATCTCGAATCCAACCACATTAACCCGATACATTATATTTTAAAAAAAAGAACTTGGCAAAAGTAGAACTAGAGTTAACAAACCAAAATTTTTCTCTCCTTTTTTCTTTTTTTTTTTTTTAAATTACATGGGATTAAAACTAAGAATTAAAACTAGAATTAGTAGTCACAAAGAAAGAAAATAAGCAACTAGGAGTTAATTCCTATGGTCGTACCTAGGAGTATTTGCTGATTAGGGGTAATCAACGGTCGTACCTTGGTTATCAATAATTTAAGGAAAAATTGGTCATCAGACTATAACTAGCCTATTAATAAATTAAGTGAACCTTTCCTGCATCAATGATCGGATAAATGGACTGTGCCTGAGTAGTTGCATCCTTGGCTAGAATTTATTTATTCCTGATTAAATTCCTGCTATATTTGTGCTAGTGATTTATTCATTTTTAATTAAATTGTCTAATTATTTTTAGTTTCATTCCGGTAAAATCCCCCCCCCCTTATCAATTGGACTTTAAAAAGAGACAAATATCTCCAGTCCCTGAGGAGACGACCCTACTTGCCACTGTCTACTATTCAGTGATTTTTGTCAATTAATTAATACTGGTATATCGGATTAAGCAAACTCTTCGGGAACAGGGTGAATCAAGTAACCCATTGCACACCTAGAGTCCCTGCTCCAGTACCTAGGATTAATTATTGACTGCTTTTAGTGGTAGTTAGGTTCTATATTTATTACTATTATTGCACAGGCTGACGACCTGTCAATTTTTGGCGCCGTTGCCGGGGACTGGCGTTATTATTTGTTTTTTTTTAAAATTCAATTTTGTCCTAATTTTCTGGTTTTTTTTTCTAGTGTATGCCTCGATCTTGTCGCACAGGTGATTTGGTTTTTGATCCTGAGGTAGAGAAGACCGCGCGTAGAACGAGAAAGGAAACCAGACAGCTCAGAGAAGAGCACTCTAGTGCTACATCTCAAAGACCCGAGTCAGAAGTTGAACCAACAGATTCGTTTGGTAACACTTCGAGTGACTCTGACCAGGAGGAGTTCACCATGGCTAATGCACAAACATTAAGGGAGTTGGCTGCTCCTGATTTAACTCAGCAACCTTTGTGCATTACTTTCCCCGCTTTAAATGACAACATTCCATTTGAACTAAAATCTGGTCTGATTCAGCTTTTACCCTCTTTTCATGGTTTACCAGGTGAAGAGCCGTATAAGCATCTACAGGAGTTTGATGTCGTTTGCAACAGTATGAAACCCCCGGGAATCACAGAAGAGCAGATAAAAATGAGGGCATTCTGATAAGAGTTTATTTTACGTATTTTTTGTGTGTTTTATTAGTTAATTTTGGTTTGATTATTTAGTTTAATAACTAAAATAACTAAGGTTTTGGTAAAAAAACTACATTTTATGTTAAAATGGCTAAACATTGCATTTTATGGATTTTTATGGTAAAAACTTCATATTTTGTAGGTTTAACGATTCAATCATCAAATGAAGTGCATTGAGAAGATATTTGGATGATTGAAGATGGATTAAAGTGGTGAAAATAAAATATGAAGTGTAAAAAGAAAAAATGCAATTTGAATCAAGAAAAGTCAGGTTTTGACAACTCTGACACGTTTTGGTATTTTGACTATATCTAGAGCTACACAGATCGGATCAAGGTGATCTTGGTACCATTTTGAAGCTAAGAGATATATCTACATTTGGTAGGAAGACATCAAAGTCCAGTTCAGCCGTTTTCATAGTCCAAAAGTTGAAATACCGAAATTCAACTCAGCTGTCCAAAGTGGAAAACAGAGCTCTGACCAGTGTTTAGTATTTCGATCATATCTCAGGCTACAAAGCTCAGATTTGGATGATTCTTGAAGCATTGGAAAGCTAACTCAAAGGGCTACAACTTTGGTGTTTTACAAAAAATCCAGTTCAGCCTTTATGATAGAGAAAATCGCAGCTGAAGTAAGGACAAAGTGAATACGCGAGTACACAAAACGTGACTTGTAACCGCGTTTTGTGTAGGCGCGTTTTCCGGCCGCAATTCTGCAATTTTGCTCAGTCAATTCTCTTGTGTTCTGACTACTTTCCAGCTACAATCTGCAAGAGAATTCGGTGCACATGCTTTAGAAGACAAAAGGGCAAGAAAGTTGGCATATTTTCAAGTAAAAAACAATGGCTATTGACTATCTTAACAATTTCAGATTTGGAAATCAAATGCAGCAAGTTTGGACCAATGGAAAAGGAGCTTTTGGAGCAGTTTATATAGGGAGCAACCAGGACATGCAGAGCATACGGGAGAAGCTTGAAGAGTGCAGAAATGTAGTTCTTCCATTTCCTTAGTGTAGGATAGTGTAGTAAGTGTAGTTCATCCATTCTTGTATACTATCTAGATTAGGATGAAAATGGAGATGAAGAAAGAGAAGTTAAAGCTCAAGTGACATGGGTTATCTCTTCTCCAACTCTTTATCTTTTGTATTGGATTCTTAAATATAGTTAATATACAAGTTCTGGAATTTATGTTATTTATGTGTCTTTAAAGTTTATACCTTGGGTTTGGTTGAACTTTCTATGATTGTTAGTGTTTATTATTTGGTTATTTGATTGCTATGATTTGAGCAAGTTATTTAGTATTTTAGCTCTTAAAATCATGATTAATCTGGTACCATTAATTGTGATTATCTAAGGTGTTATTTCTACAATGAAAATTGAGATTTAACATTAGTTCAAGAAGTGCTAAACATAGGGAGTACACTCACGAAAGTAGAGGTGCACCTATGTGGTTTTTAGTGATTCATTTCATGTAATTTCACTGAAGAAATGAACTTGTAGCTAATTTCATAACCATGAGAATAGGTATGGATTAGTTATAAGTATAATTGATTCACTACGAAAGTAGGATTCAAATGCATAAGGAAATTACACCATAATTAGCCTAGATGTAGTACTCAATGATCCAAATATAACACTTGCATGAGTAGTTAGGGATACCACAACCTAAGGAGCTTTTATTTGTTAATTTCTTGTATAAGTGCAGTAGGTTAAATTTCTTATCATTCATTGATAGTCTAAATAATAGAGAAGCTTTAGTAATACCGGTAATTGTTCACTCTTCCTTGTGGGATCGACCCGATATATACCCTAAACTACTAGTTGATCTGTATACTTGCAGTGAACGGGTGTAATTCGGTATTTTTTAGCTTGCATGTATGTAAAATACCCGTCAAGTTTTTGGCGCCGTTGCCGGGGAAGATTTGGCAATATCGGTGTGAAGAGCAACTTTATTAGTTTAGACATAATATTAGTTATATTGTGAATGTTATTTTCTGTTATTTTAGTATTTTATATGTGTATGCATTTTATCACCTATTCTTCTTACTAATTTTGCTCTTAAGTTGTTTAAAAGCAAATTTAGGTGATGAGGAGGATAGATCAATTTGGAGGACAATGCTTGAGAAGTGGAAGATTGGCAATGGATGGTTACCAAGTGCAAAGCTCCTTCAACAGAGGTAACAAAGAAATTACTGATTGTATGTCTTTTGAAGATGGTTTAAGGTGCTTAAAGGCAAAATTTGATGTTATGATGGACACAATTATGCATAAAATTGAGCAAGGGAGGAATGTTAATGATTTTAGTTCTTATCATGTGATTTGTGACTTGTGTGGAGGTTATCATGCAACTAATACATGTATGCAAGCACAAAATGTGGATTATTATGATGAATTAGAGCATTACAATCCTTGTTTTGATCAATATAGTGCTAATTGGAACAATTCTCCTGTGTGTGGTTGGGATAATCAATGTACTTATAATAATTCCTCATATTTTTACGATTACCAATCTGAATGTATCCAATATGAATCAAAACAATCTTGGGAGTTGGCAATTGAAATGGTAGCTAATGATTCTAAGCCATCTTGGGAGTTAGCTTTAGAAAAATTAGCTAATGCAACTTCCAACCGTTTTGATAGGGTTGAAGAAAGAATAGATGAACTGACTTCTCACTTTAGTAGAATACAAGAAAAATTGAATGCATTGTGTGAAGTTATTTCCTCTAAAAATTTGCAAAATGATCCTAGCATGAATGGTGGAAATGTTGTATGTGAAAATGGATTGCATTTGGATGAAAATGATGAATTTCAATTATGTTTTAATGAGCAAATATCCATTTCACATGATAATATCTTTGGAACTAACCTTGAACCTCAAGAGGTGAGTTTTAATGACTCATTTTTCACCCCTCTTGAGGAGTGCATTGAAAGTGTAGGTTCTAAGGGTATTGCTGCCCAAGATACTCTCATGGCATTCCCGTTGGTAAGTTCTCAAGTGGTGCATATTCAAGGTAATATTTATGAAACACTTGGGATAGGTAAGTCAATTCCATTTCTCCTATCATTAGATCATGTGACTTTTGCTATAAAGTCACCATTTAATGATCCACCACGACCAAAAATGGTGGATTATTCGTTAACTAAGCCTCCTTGAAAAATGAGGTGAAATAGTCAAGCTATTGACTTTAAAGAAGCGCTTATTGGGAGGCAACCCAATGTTTGTTTAAGTTTATGTTATTTTGGGGTGATTTTATATTTAAAGTATGTGTTTGAGTTATTTTGTTATTTTTCATTTGTAGGTATTGGAAATGGAAGCAAAAGTGACCAAATGAGGTGAAAAAGACGAAATTTGATCAAGGAACTCAACCCCTCAATTTGAGTAATTGTTGTTTTTGATTTGTTAGAAGGGGTTAAAATGCATATTTTGATCATTTTACATGTGCATGCATTGAGAATTTTAGCAAACAAATGATCTATGATGCATTTTGAGTGATTGGGGTACAAATGGTAATTTTTCAAAAATTGGCTTTCTGCAAAAATTTCGCAGAAGAAAACGCACTTGGGCTGAAAACGCGCCTTAGAATCGCGTTTTCCATAATCGCGTTTTAAATTCTGCGCCTATACTGAAGAAAACGCGACTTCAAAACGCGACAGGAAGTCGCGTTTTCTACCAAGTCGCGTTTTCAAGCCTGTTCAGAAACCAAAAACGCGACTTCAAATACGCGACTCAAAGTCGCGTTTTTAAGCATAGTCGCGTTTTCGATCCTGCAAGATATGTGAAGAAACGCGACTTCATAAAACGCGGCTTGGTGGCGCGTTTTGATGAGTCGCGTTTTCGGAGAAAAAAAAAATGCAGATTCCTTGATTCTCTTTTTTCTTCTTTTCCTCATATATTTTCTTGTACCTTGAGTTGCTTATTGTATATTGTATATAGGTACATCACCAAAACAAAGGTTTGAAATTACGGATCGCCGTTTTGTTTTATTAAGCCTTTGTTATCACTTTTGTTTCTTATTTTTCATTTTTAGGATTACATCACTAATGGTTATCCAATGAAACTCATGAAGCGTTGGAGATACACGGACAATGGATTTTGAAGCTTCATATTCAATCACATCATAGGGGAGTATTACTTTCTTTATCTTGATTTTCCTTTTTACACATTGAGGACAATGTGTATGTTAAGTGTGGGGGGAAGAATTGAGATTATATACATTGTATGTGATTGACTTATTAGTTGCAAATATTGGACTTGTGTTAAAATTCAAAAATTTTTCTAAAATCTTGTCCAAAATTGCAAACTTGCCCCAAAAATATTTAAATTTTTTCAATTTTATCCAAGGGGTAACAAAGTTTCACACCATTAGTAGTTCAAACTCCTTCTACATTTGAGATAAATATATGTGGCTTAAGCACTTCTTTTCTCATTTAACTTGGAAATGACTATTATGTGATTATAATTTTGCATTTGTAGGAAAATATATCTTGTAAAGTGGAGAAAATTATGCCTATTTTTTTGCATATTTAATGAAATTTCTTTTCTTTACTTGATTTTATATAGTTAAGTGATAAATATGGTCAATAAGTGCAATACTCTTCTCATGATTATTTTTTTAGAAAATTATTATTCTCTTTGCTATAAAAAAAAAAAATGATGAAAAATGAAAAAAATGAAAAAAATGAAGAAAAAGAGAAAAACAAAAAACAAAAGAAAAAAAGATTTATTCTACTCCAATGATTCTCGTACTTAGTAACCGGGAGTCTTCATCTACAAATGTCGACTTTCGCGTAAAACGGTACTTGAATTAAGAGTATGCAAAGCAACTTGAGTATGTGAAGTGTTGAGTAACCGGTGATCTTCATCTAAAAATGTCGATTCTCGCGTCAAAAGACACTTTCACAACTTAAGTAATATTTAGCTACATTATATGAATAAATATCTGTTTAAGTAGAATAAAAAGATTATCATGAGTTTAGGAAGCATTTTATTGACCATATGAGTTACTTACTTGTAAGATTGGGTAAGGATGAAAAATTGATTTAAATTTGTTATAATGACGGTATAATTGGCTCTCCTTTACTTGATATTATGAGTACTTGAACTTAATTGAATAATTGCATAATGGTTATTTACTTTGTTTTGAGGAAATGAAGTTGAAATGCTACATATGTTCATTTTCAAATCATTGTTGGTTTGTATTTCTTATTGCTTGAGGACAAGCAATGGTTCAAGTGTGGGGGTATTTGATAAGAGTTTATTTTACGTATTTTTTGTGTGTTTTATTAGTTAATTTTGGTTTGATTATTTAGTTTAATAACTAAAATAACTAAGGTTTTGGTAAAAAAACTATATTTTATGTTAAAATGGCTAAACATTGCATTTTATGGATTTTTATGGTAAAAACTTCATATTTTGTAGGTTTAACGATTCAATCATCAAATGAAGTGCATTGAGAAGATATTTGGATGATTGAAGATGGATTAAAGTGGTGAAAATAAAATATGAAGTGTAAAAAGAAAAAATGCAATTTGAATCAAGAAAAGTCAGGTTTTGACAACTCTGACACGTTTTGGTATTTTGACTATATCTAGAGCTACACAGATCGGATCAAGGTGATCTTGGTACCATTTTGAAGCTAAGAGATATATCTACATTTGGTATGAAGACATCAAAGTCCAGTTCAGCCGTTTTCATAGTCCAAAAGTTGAAATACCGAAATTCAACTCAGCTGTCCAAAGTGGAAAACAGAGCTCTGACCAGTGTTTAGTATTTCGATCATATCTCAGGCTACAAAGCTCAGATTTGGATGATTCTTGAAGCATTGGAAAGCTAACTCAAAGGGCTACAACTTTGGTGTTTTACAAAAAATCCAGTTCAGCCTTTATGATAGAGAAAATCGCAGCTGAAGTAAGGACAAAGTGAATACGCGAGTACACAAAACGTGACTTGTAACCGCGTTTTGTGTAGGCGCATTTTCCGGCCGCAATTCTGCAATTTTGCTCAGTCAATTCTCTTGTGTTCTGACTACTTTCCAGCTACAATCTGCAAGAGAATTCGGTGCACATGCTTTAGAAGACAAAAGGGCAAGAAAGTTGGCATATTTTCAAGTAAAAAACAATGGCTATTGACTATCTTAACAATTTCAGATTTGGAAATCAAATGCAGCAAGTTTGGACCAATGGAAAAGGAGCTTTTGGAGCAGTTTATATAGGGAGCAACCAGGACATGCAGAGCATACGGGAGAAGCTTGAAGAGTGCAGAAATGTAGTTCTTCCATTTCCTTAGTGTAGGATAGTGTAGTAAGTGTAGTTCATCCATTCTTGTATACTATCTAGATTAGGATGAAAATGGAGATGAAGAAAGAGAAGTTAAAGCTCAAGTGACATGGGTTATCTCTTCTCCAACTCTTTATCTTTTGTATTGGATTCTTAAATATAGTTAATATACAAGTTCTGGAATTTATGTTATTTATGTGTCTTTAAAGTTTATACCTTGGGTTTGGTTGAACTTTCTATGATTGTTAGTGTTTATTATTTGGTTATTTGATTGCTATGATTTGAGCAAGTTATTTAGTATTTTAGCTCTTAAAATCATGATTAATCTGGTACCATTAATTGTGATTATCTAAGGTGTTATTTCTACAATGAAAATTGAGATTTAACATTAGTTCAAGAAGTGCTAAACATAGGGAGTACACTCACGAAAGTAGAGGTGCACCTATGTGGTTTTTAGTGATTCATTTCATGTAATTTCACTGAAGAAATGAACTTGTAACTAATTTCATAACCATGAGAATAGGTATGGATTAGTTATAAGTATAATTGATTCACTACGAAAGTAGGATTCAAATGCATAAGGAAATTACACCATAATTAGCCTAGATGTAGTACTCAATGATCCAAATATAACACTTGCATGAGTAGTTAGGGATACCACAACCTAAGGAGCTTTTATTTGTTAATTTCTTGTATAAGTGCAGTAGGTTAAATTTCTTATCATTCATTGATAGTCTAAATAATAGAGAACCTTTAGTAATACCGGTAATTGTTCACTCTTCCTTGTGGGATCGACCCGATATATACCCTAAACTACTAGTTGATCTGTATACTTGCAGTGAACGGGTGTAATTCGGTATTTTTTAGCTTGCATGTATGTAAAATACCCGTCACATTCCCCTTCTCCTTGAAAGATTCTGCGAAGGACTGGTTGTACTACCTGTCACCAGGTAGCATCACCACGTGGGGCCAATTGAAGAAAAAATTTCTGGATAAATATTTTCCTGCGTCCAGGGCTGCGAGTCTAAGGAAAGAAATTTGTGGGATCAAGCAGCATCCCGGGGAGTCACTTTACGAGTATTGGGAACGGTATAAGAGCTTGTTGCGCAGGTGCCCCCATCACCAAATAAGTGAGCAGTTGATCATACAATATTTCTATGAGGGGCTCATTTTTAGAGACAGGAGCATCATTGATGCTGCAAGTGGAGGGGCACTGGTGAACAAAACCCCTCAGGAAGCACGGGAGTTAATAGAGGGGATGGCAGAGAATTCACAGCAATTCAGTACGAGAGAGGATGTCCCAATACGTAGGGTGAATGAGATAGAGACACCCTCTGTGCAGCAGCAGCTAAATGAGTTGACTGCGTTCGTTAGGCAACAGGCTGTGAGAAATGCATCACAAGCCAGGGTATGCGGGATTTGCACTGGTATAGGTCACTCTGCAGACATGTGCCCAATGATTCAGGAAGAAACTGAGGAACAGATGAACATGGCTGACCACGCGCCCGCGGCAAGGAAGCAGTACGACCCTTACTCAAGCACCTACAACCCCGGGTGGAGAGATCATCCCAACCTCAGTTATGGTGGGAATAGGCAATCCAACTTCACGCCGAACAGGCAGTCTAACTTTGTGCCGAATAAGCCACCAGGGTACCAGCAGCAATACCAACCCCGACCACCTCTGCCCCCTCAATCTGGTTCATCTACGGATGAGATGCTGAAACAAATGATGACAACCATGGCACAGAATCAGCAAAGGACGGAGGCAGCTATTATGCAAAATCAGCAGAAGACGGACTCCGAGATGCAGGACATAAGGAATCAGATAGGTCAACTGGCCACCAGAATGAACCGTTGGGAGTCCCAGAACCAAGGGAAGCTGCCATCTCAACCGGAGTTGAATCCGAAGAACGTGAGCGCAATGACCCTAAGGAGTGGGAAAGAAATTCAGGGGCCTGAACCTGTGATTCCTAAGGACAAGGATGAAGAGAAGATCGAAAATGAGCTCGAAAGGGAGGACAGCAATGGTGCAGATCCAAAGGTACTTCCTGACCCTATAATTACAGTTAAAACTAACCCGCCTCCTTTTCCTAGCAGGTTGGAAAAATCAAAGAAGCAGGATAAGGAAAAGGAGATTTTGGAGGTTTTTCGCAAGGTTGAGATAAATATCCCCCTCTTAGACGCCATCAAACAAGTACTAAAATATGCCAAGTTCCTAAGGGACTTGTGTGTCAACCGAAGGCGATTGAGGGGAGATGAACGGGTCATTGTTGGGGAGAATGTGTCAGCGGTCCTGCAGAGAAAGCTCCCACCAAAGTGCGGGGACCCAGGTATGTTTACTATTCCTTGTAAGATAGGTAATACTGTGATCAGAAGGGCCATGTTGGATCTGGGAGCATCAATAAATGTCATGTCTAAGTCTATCTATGCTTCTCTAAAATTAGGGCCATTAAAAGAAACTGGAATAATCATTCAATTAGCTGACCGAACTAATGCATATCCTGATGGGTTGGTTGAAGATGTGTTGGTAAAAGTTAATGATTTGGTGTTTCCAGCTGATTTTTATGTGCTTGATATGGATGATGATTACTCCCCTGATCCCTCACCTCTGTTATTGGGTAGACCTTTTATGAGCACAGCACAGACGAAAATTGATGTTAATAAGGGTATTCTGTCCATGGAGTTTGATGGGGAAATTGTGCATTTTAATATTTTTGATACTATGAAGTACCCCTCGAACTCCAACTTTAGCTCAGTTTTTTCTGTGAGTGCTATTGACCCTGTAGTGCAGGAAGTGTTTGAAACTGATGGCAGGGATGAGCTGGAGGTGGCTTTAACCAAGCACCTCGAGTTGGAGACAACTCATCAGGTGGAGTGGAGTGAGGATTTAAAATGCACAATAGGTGCATTACACTCGTTGCAGACCACCACGAAAAGGTATGAAGTTTTACCTATTTTTACTCCCGATCCTCACCAGAGGGTATTGCCATCTGTGGTGCAGGCACCTGTACTGGAGTTGAAACCTCTACCAGAGCACCTGAAATATGCATATCTAGGTGATAATGAGACGCTCCCGGTGATTATCTCATCGGCACTGTCAAAAATCCAGGAGGAGAAATTGATCCGGGTCCTTCGGGAGCATAAAGAGGCGATAGGCTGGACAATCGCAGACATTAGGGGGATCAGCCCGACCATCTGTATGCACCGGATTAGGTTAGAAGACGATGCCAAACCTGTTAGGCAGGCTCAAAGAAGGCTCAATCCCCTCATGATGGAAGTTGTAAAGAAAGAGATTCTAAAATTGCTAGATGTGGGGATCATCTTTGCAATATCTGATAGCCCTTGGGTGAGTCCGGTCCAGGTAGTCCCAAAGAAGGCAGGAGTAACGGTGGAGGCCAACCAAACGGGTGAACTTGTGCCAGTGCGTAAGCCCACTGGATGGAGGCAATGTATAGACTACCGTAGGCTAAACGCTGTCACCAAAAAGGACCATTTCCCTCTCCCTTTCATTGACCAAATGGTTGAACGTTTAGCTGGTAGAGCTTATTATTGCTTTTTGGATGGATTTTCAGGATACTTTCAGATAGCAATAGCTCCGGAGGATCAAGAGAAGACAACCTTCACGTGCCCGTTCGGGACCTTTGCCTACAGACGAATGCCATTTGGGTTATGCAATGCACCTGCGACGTTCCAAAGATGTATGGTAAGCATTTTTTCTGAGTATGTTGAGAAAATTATTGAAGTTTTCATGGATGATTTCAGTGTGTATGGTGATAGCTTTGATACGTGTTTAGATAACCTGAAATTGATTCTGATAAGGTGTATAGAGACTAATCTTGTGCTTAATTGGGAAAAATGTCATTTTATGGTTGAGCACGGGATAGTCCTGGGTCATATTGTATCGTCTAAGGGCATAGAAGTTGACAAGGCTAAAATAGACATTATTTCTGCATTACCTTACCCCGCGAGTGTGCGGGAGGTACGCTCTTTTCTTGGACATGCAGGTTTCTATCGAAGGTTCATCAAGGATTTTTCAAAAATTGGGGCCCCGCTGTTCCAACTTCTACAAAAGGATGTGACCTTCGAATTCGACGATAAGTGTGAGGGAGCCTTCAACAAATTAAAAGAATTGTTGACTTCACCACCAATCATCCAACCCCCCGATTGGAATTTGCCATTTGAGATCATGTGCGATGCCAGTGATCATGCTGTTGGGGCTGTACTGGGGCAAAGAGTAGGAAAGGCGGCTCATGTCATCTATTACGCATCCCGAGCCTTGAATGGAGCCCAGTTGAATTATTCCACCACTGAGAAGGAGCTTCTTACAGTTATTTTTGCTTTGGAAAATTTTAGGTCATACTTGTTAGGTGCTAAAGTAATTGTATTTTCTGATCATGCAGCATTGAGGTACCTGATGACCAAGAAAGATGCAAAACCGAGGCTCATACGGTGGATACTACTCCTACAGGAATTTGACTTGGAGATAAGGGATAAAAAAGGCTCAGAAAATTTAGTAGCGGACCATTTGAGTCGCATACTAGTTGAAGAGGATAGCGAGCCATTGAAGGATGCATTCCCCGAAGAACACTTATTTTCCTTAAATTCTCAGTTGCCTTGGTATGCTGATTTAGTCAATTATTTGGTAACTGGGAATTTTCCTGCAGGTTGGCCGAAATCGAAGAGGGATAAATTGAAGAGCGATACCAAGTATTTTATCTGGGATGACCCGTACCTATGGAAGAGGTGTGCAGATCAAGTGATGCGGAGATGTGTAAGTGAAGTGGAATTTCAATCAATTTTAGCTTTTTGTCATACTTTTGCCTGTGGAGGTCATTTTGGACCCAAGAGAACTGCTCATAAAGTTTTAGAAAGTGGATTTTATTGGCCTTCATTGTTTAAGGATGCCTATGTGTTTTGTAAGTCATGTGATCGCTGTCAAAGGGTAGGTAATATAGCCCGTAGAGATCATATGCCCCAAGTCCCGATGATTTTTGTAGAAATTTTTGATGTATGGGGTATAGATTTCATGGGACCTTTTCCTACTTCATATGGTTTTCTGTATATTTTGCTGGCAGTTGATTATGTGTCTAAATGGGTGGAGGCTAAGGCCACTCGAACTAATGACTCGAAAGTGGTTGCAGATTTTATCAGATCTAATATTTTTGTGCGATTTGGAATGCCAAGAGCTATTGTCAGTGATAGGGGAACGCACTTTTGCAACAAAACCATAGCTGCGTTATTTCGCAAGTATGGTGTACTCCACAGAGTCTCAACGTCATACCACCCTCAGACCAATGGTCAAGCGGAGGTGTCAAATCGGGAGATAAAGTCCATCCTGGAGAAAATGGTGCGTCCCGATAGAAAAGATTGGAGTCAACGGTTGGAAGATGCACTCTGGGCCTATCGGACGGCATACAAGACACCTATAGGGATGTCTCCCTATAGGTTAGTATTCGGTAAGCCGTGTCATCTTCCAGTAGAGTTCGAGCATAAAGCATTTTGGGCGGTTAAGCAATGCAATATGGATATTGAGGAGGGCGGAATCCAAAGGAAGTTACAATTACAGGAGTTGGAGGAGATCCGCAATGAAGCTTATGAGAATGCGGTAATTTATAAGGAGAAAAATAAAATTTTTCATGACCAACAGATCTCAAGGAAGACATTCGAGTGTGGGCAAAAAGTTCTGCTGTACCACTCCAAATTGCAGTTATTCCCAGGTAAATTACGTTCTCGTTGGATTGGCCCTTTTGTTGTGACTAATGTCTTCCATTATGGTGCAGTCGAGATCCAAAGTTTGAAAGCTGAGAAGAAATTTGTAGTGAATGGTCATCGTCTCAAACCGTATTATGAAGGGGTTCCAACTGAACGGGTGGAGGTGATGCACTTGGAGGATCCTACTTGCTTAGTTTAAGCAAATCTTTGGACGATGTCTAGCCAAAGACATTAAAGAAAGGCGCTCATTGGGAGGCAACCCAATTGTTTCTTTCAATTGCTTATTGGTTTCGTGTCATAGTTTAAATCTGTTTTCCCTTTAATTGGACTGATTTTGGAGTGTTGATTTTCGTTTTTGCTGATTTATAGGTGCCCTTCAGTCATTGACGTGCCCGCGTGGTGATGTGCAGGATGCTCACGATCAGGAAATTCTGAAACTTCTGGGAGCTCTCCTGCCCTCATGACGTGCCCGCGTGGTGATGTGCAGGATGCTCACGATCAGGAATTTCTGAACTTCTGGGAGCTCTCCTGGCCTCATGACGTGCCCGCGTCACGTTCGCGGGAAAGGTCAGGATTCAAATAAAGAGAAAGAAATAAAATGAAAAAAATGTAGAAAAATTGTTATTATTTCATCTATTCGAATAATAAAAAAAAAATTAAAAATTAAAAATTAAAAAAAATAATAATAATAAAAAAAAATAAAAATAAAAAATAAAATAAAATAAAATAAAATAAAACAAGAAGAAGAAAAATCTTTCCCCTAAAGCCGTAGCAATTTCTTTTCCAAAATAAAAAAAAAAAGAGAAGAAAAAAAAAAAATCCTTTTCTTTTTTCTTTCTTTTCTTTCTTTCTTTCTTTCTTCTTTCTTTCTTTCTTTCCTTTTTCTTTCCTTTCTTTCTTCTCCTCTGTTTTGCTCTGTCCGCCGCCCGTACTCACTTGCCGCCCGCATCGAGCTTGCCGACCCCACCACCAGATCTGCTCACGTCGCGCGAGACCCCATCGCCGCACGCCAGACCGCGGCTCTCCTTCGCACGCCGCCGCCCAAACTGCCGCTGCTCGCCGCCGCCGCCGCTGCTGTAGTCCATCGTGCAACCGCTCCAGCGCCGCGAGCCACATCCGCCAGCCCATCTCCCAGGCCCGAGCGCCGCGTCTTCCTCCCAAGCCCGCACGCAGCCTCCACAGGAAGAAGCCCATCCTCGCGCGCCGTTGCCGCTGCGCACGCCGACGCGAACGCCGCCCGTACCCACTGCCATCTCCAACTCCACCGCGCGCCACCTTCTGCCTCGACCAGACCGCGCGCCGCCTCTCTGCTCAGTTCACTTTCGGCTCCAGCTCGTCTTCACAGTCGCCACACGCCGCCTGCTGCTGCCTCCTGTCGTTTGGTCATCGTCCAAGGTGGAGGTATTTGAACTTTATTCCCCAATTTCTAATATTGATTGGTGCTGTTTCGGATTTTCCACAATTGGTATTGGTGACGGTTGGAGTTTATTTTCTCAATTGTTGATTTCCGCCAGTGGTACTGGTTGGATTATTCTTGCTTGGCATTGCTATTTTAATTTTGGAATTGGGTGAACTTGTGCAATTGGTTGGCCAACTGGAGCCATTTGTTGAAATTTTTGGGGTTGGGTGCAATTGTGCATTTCATTGGCCATCTGGAGCCACCTGTTGGGAATCTGAGGGGGCTACAATACTGCATTGGTTTGACTGTCTGAGTAGCTGTGTTTATTGCGTTGTTACTGTCCCCTTGCTGCACTGCTTTTGCTGAATATGAGTTAGCACTTTTCTTGGCCAACTGGAGCCGTTTATTGAGATTTTGAATGTGTTGCAATGCTCTGATTATTTGTTCGATTTGGAGATGACATTTTGACCATCATATTGCTTGGGGATATTGCTTGAATTGCTGGATAACTCGCTGGGGTTTCTCTTGAGATTTTAGTTGAGATATTTCTGAATTGCTTGTTGATTACTTGCTGGAACTCTTTTGTTTGCTATTGGCTGGGTTACTACTGGGAGATTTTTGCTTTGTCAATTGCTGGTTTCTATACTTGTTGGATTTTCTGTTGCCTTGAACTTACTTTGGGGGAAATGGTGAGACCGAAATCCTCCTCTAGGTCTAGGACCTCTCAGTCTCAACCCCCTCCACAAGCCTCTATTCCTGTCAACTCACCTACCAACCTACCCTCCTCTTCTAGTGTTCGAACCCGTTTGGGTAGGGATAGGGGTGCTCAGGTAGATGCACCTGTTCACTTTGGGGGGCACTTAACATTTACCAGACCCGCCGATCGGCAGAGATACGCTAAGGTCTGCGAGAGGCGTATAATATCCTGTAAGTCTTGTCATAGACTCTCTCTAACTGCCCTGGGTATACGGGAGGAGGTTGAGCAAATGTTCACAGCCATTGGGTGGCGCCCATATTTCCTTATTTCTTGTCCCGCTTTTGTTGAGCTGATCCGGGAGTTTTACTCCACCTTTGAGTTCGAATTACCTACGAGATACACGGGTGAAACACCGAATGTCATTCATTTCCGGCTCATGGGTCGAGAATTCAATTTCTCCATTACTCAATTCAATCTAGCATTTGGGTTTATCACTAGAGAGTATGCTGAGACTAGGGAGTATGCGGAGAGTGCCTGTGACTACGTAGAGCCTTTCCTCTCCCACTACCATGATGTATGGGAGGACATGTCCGTCGATAGGCAACGCTACGATCCTTCCCGGTCCAGGAGCTCCTTTCTTAAGGACCCTAGCGCCCGCTATGTTCAGCGATTCTTAGCTTATAGCTACTCGGGGCGCAAGGACAGCTCCGGTATACTCTCTCGGCCCGAATTCTTCTTTCTCTGGAGTATGAAGAACAATATCAAGGTGAACTTGGGATGTTGGTTGGCCGCACAGTTCAAGACGGTCTTGACCAAGAAGAACAAACCACTGATCCTTGGGTCCTACATCACTCACTTGGCGACCCAGTTGGGAGTTCTTAACCTGGATGACCACGACCTCCATTTGGCATTTGAGATGGAGCACTTGGACGTAGTTTGCTTAGAGAAAATGGGGGTCGTCGAGCGTCTGCCAGATGGTTTTCACCAGTTTACCCGTCCGGGACCACCTCGAGCCCCGGGTGCACACCATTCGGCCCGGGCAGGGCCATCTTCATTCCCTGGGTCGGCCGCGGACACTGCTGGGCCGTCTACCTCTACTTCTGCGCCACCTCCACCACCTGGGACCGATGATTGGCAGCATCTCAGGGAGCAGGTTCAGGATTTGCAGGCCCGGATGACCAACGTCGACGCCAATGTCGCCGGCATAGCACAGAATTTGGCACAGTTCCTGATGCATACAGGCTTTGCACCTCCATTCCCACCTCGCCCTCCGCTATGACCCGGTTTCAGGGAAGTTTGGTCCTTTTCCCTCTCACTTTTGTTTTATATTTGTCACATTGAGGACAATGTGTCCTATAGGTGTGGGGGGGTGCTAGTGTTTTCCGTTTTTAGTAGTTTTTAGTTCTTAGTAATTTTTAGTTTTCAGTTTTAGTTCTTAGTTTTTAGTAGTTTTAGTAGTTTTTAGTTTTTAATAGTTTCTAGTTTTATTACTTTTTAGTTTTAATTCTAGTTGCTTATTTTCTTTCTTTGTGACTACTAATTCTAGTTTTAATTCTTAGTTTTAATCCCATGTAATTTAAAAAAAAAAAAAAGAAAAAAGGAGAGAAAAATTTTGGTTTGTTAACTCTAGTTCTACTTTTGCCAAGTTCTTTTTTTTAAAATATAATGTATCGGGTTAATGTGGTTGGATTCGAGATGTCTCCTTGGTGAATATCGGACTGCTTGATTCTTGTGAATTCTTTGTTAACTTTTCTAGGCATTGGGAATGACTGTTGGCATTTTAATGAGAACTGGTCCAATATTGACTCCAGTTCTCTATGTTTGGCAATAATGAGGCGAGCTGCTCCTATTTCTGGTTCTTAGTGTTGTTATTATGTGTTTTTGGCTTTGCTTGGCTGTGAATAATCTGGACTGTACTCCGCTATGAGCTACTACTGAGTAACCGGGGTTCGGCACCTAAAAGTGTCGTTTCTCGCGTCAAAAGGTGGTACTTTATATGAGTACGTGGTTGTATAGCGGTAGGAGCTGAGTAACCGGGCTCCTTCATCTAAAAATGTTGGAGTTCGCGTCAAAAGGCTCCGGTGGCTAGAGACTAAGTCTTCTTGGGGTCAAATATTATTATGCTCCTGAAAAAAAAAAAGAAAAAAAAAAGGAAAAAAAAAGAAGAGAAAAAAAAAAAGAGAATAACTAATAGGGAAGCTTGCTGGGTTATGGACTTAATATGGGGACTTGTGTGAATATTTGGACCATTAGCTGATAAATGCTGAGTGTCATTCCTTTTCCTTAGTTTAGTTAATTCGGAAATTGAAGGAGTTTGTGGTTTAGAGACTAACTGGGGGGATGCTTCTCGGATTTTGACCACTAATGCCCGATATATGATCTTCTCTTGAATCTCTTGGCAAGGTGGTAGATAAGAGTGATGACCACTATCAACTTTCGGGGTCTGCCCACTTTTCTTATGCTTGAGGGCAAGCATGGTTTAGGTGTGGGGGGAATTGATAGGATATAATTTGTTAGTAATTTTATTATTAATTTCCCCTTTCATCCCTGATAAATATTGTGTTAATTGCACATATCTACTTATATTTGGTTTGTGGCCTTTATTTCAGGGATAGAACAGAAAACTACCAAACATGAGGGATTGTCTGGAGAAAATTGAGTCTTCAAGCGAGTCACAGGCCAGGGCCACAGTGCTGAAAAGAACTGGACTCCCATCCCTTTATTCTTGTTGACCAAGAGGTTTACAACCGGAGACTTAGAGAACTTGAAGGCTTGGGCCTTTGACTTCAGTGGGGACCACGGAGGAAAGGAAAAGGGCTTTGGTCCTTTGGTTCTAAAAGGAAACAAAAAAAGCAACGTACAAAGCCTAAGGGAACTAAGAAGAAATGGGGCAGCTTTTGGCCAATTGGTGGGGACCACTGGATCTCTTTCCTTTGGCTTTAAATAGATAGCTAACGTACAGAAGACGGACGGCCAGCTTTTAGTTCTTTTGCTTTAGTTCAGTTTTTAGTTTTCCTTTCTTTTCCTAGGACTGGCCTCTGACACACGCCAGGTGTTTGACAATATTCCTCAACGGGGAAAACATCCTTCATTCCTTACTTTTTAGTACAAAACAATGCCTTCGCAATTTATTAACTCGTGTGATGATTTAATTATGCGGCGTGGCTAAGTCTTCCATCTAGTCAAGGGTCAACTCGACGGCGCAGTCCCGAAAATCTGTGAGATCTAATTAGTTTTCACGCGTTCCTTAATTTATTCATATTTGCACATTGCCTGCTTGTATTTTCATGGGATTATGTTATTAATTGGATGTCAAGGGCCCGATGTTCAATGTGATTTATTAATCTCGTGCCAATTTAGTCAATTAAATCCGTAATTGTTTGATTGATTAATATTAGTGGCAACTGGTGTGTTTACACATTAGGGGAACGTGCAATCTAATTTAAATAACCCTCGTAGCGTGTTATTGGTTAGGGCTAGGTTTTTCTAATATTAATGCAATTGGGAAATTAATTCCTATGGTCGTACCTAGGAGTATTTGCTGATTAGGGGTAATCAACGGTCGTACCTTGGTTATCAATAATTTAAGGAAAAATTGGTCATCAGACTATAACTAGCCTATTAATAAATTAAGTGAACCTTTCCTGCATCAATGATCGGATAAATGGACTGTGCCTGAGTAGTTGCATCCTTGGCTAGAATTTATTTATTCCTGATTAAATTCCTGCTATATTTGTGCTAGTGATTTATTCATTTTTAATTAAATTGTCTAATTATTTTTAGTTTCATTCCGGTAAAATCCCCCCCCCCTTATCAATTGGACTTTAAAAAGAGACAAAGCTTGAAGACTCAATTTTCTCCAGACAATCCCTCATGTTTGGTAGTTTTCTGTTCTATCCCTGAAATAAAGGCCACAAACCAAATATAAGTAGATATGTGCAATTAACACAATATTTATCAGGGATGAAAGGGGAAATTAATAATAAAATTACTAACAAATTATATCCTATCAATTCCCCCCACACCTAAACCATGCTTGCCCTCAAGCATAAGAAAAGTGGGCAGACCCCGAAAGTTGATAGTGGTCATCACTCTTATCTACCACCTTGCCAAGAGATTCAAGAGAAGATCATATATCGGGCATTAGTGGTCAAAATCCGAGAAGCATCCCCCCAGTTAGTCTCTAAACCACAAACTCCTTCAATTTCCGAATTAACTAAACTAAGGAAAA
Organism: Coffea arabica; assembly: GCF_036785885.1. Classification (NCBI taxonomy): domain Eukaryota; kingdom Viridiplantae; phylum Streptophyta; class Magnoliopsida; order Gentianales; family Rubiaceae; genus Coffea; species Coffea arabica. The sequence goes on from NC_092321.1 coordinate 18,189,925, forward strand.
GGAATGACACTCAGCATTTATCAGCTAATGGTCCAAATATTCACACAAGTCCCCATATTAAGTCCATAACCCAGCAAGCTTCCCTATTAGTTATTCTCTTTTTTTTTTTCTCTTCTTTTTTTTTCCTTTTTTTTTTCTTTTTTTTTTTCAGGAGCATAATAATATTTGACCCCAAGAAGACTTAGTCTCTAGCCACCGGAGCCTTTTGACGCGAACTCCAACATTTTTAGATGAAGGAGCCCGGTTACTCAGCTCCTACCGCTATACAACCACGTACTCATATAAAGTACCACCTTTTGACGCGAGAAACGACACTTTTAGGTGCCGAACCCCGGTTACTCAGTAGTAGCTCATAGCGGAGTACAGTCCAGATTATTCACAGCCAAGCAAAGCCAAAAACACATAATAACAACACTAAGAACCAGAAATAGGAGCAGCTCGCCTCATTATTGCCAAACATAGAGAACTGGAGTCAATATTGGACCAGTTCTCATTAAAATGCCAACAGTCATTCCCAATGCCTAGAAAAGTTAACAAAGAATTCACAAGAATCAAGCAGTCCGATATTCACCAAGGAGACATCTCGAATCCAACCACATTAACCCGATACATTATATTTTAAAAAAAAGAACTTGGCAAAAGTAGAACTAGAGTTAACAAACCAAAATTTTTCTCTCCTTTTTTCTTTTTTTTTTTTTTAAATTACATGGGATTAAAACTAAGAATTAAAACTAGAATTAGTAGTCACAAAGAAAGAAAATAAGCAACTAGGAGTTAATTCCTATGGTCGTACCTAGGAGTATTTGCTGATTAGGGGTAATCAACGGTCGTACCTTGGTTATCAATAATTTAAGGAAAAATTGGTCATCAGACTATAACTAGCCTATTAATAAATTAAGTGAACCTTTCCTGCATCAATGATCGGATAAATGGACTGTGCCTGAGTAGTTGCATCCTTGGCTAGAATTTATTTATTCCTGATTAAATTCCTGCTATATTTGTGCTAGTGATTTATTCATTTTTAATTAAATTGTCTAATTATTTTTAGTTTCATTCCGGTAAAATCCCCCCCCCCTTATCAATTGGACTTTAAAAAGAGACAAATATCTCCAGTCCCTGAGGAGACGACCCTACTTGCCACTGTCTACTATTCAGTGATTTTTGTCAATTAATTAATACTGGTATATCGGATTAAGCAAACTCTTCGGGAACAGGGTGAATCAAGTAACCCATTGCACACCTAGAGTCCCTGCTCCAGTACCTAGGATTAATTATTGACTGCTTTTAGTGGTAGTTAGGTTCTATATTTATTACTATTATTGCACAGGCTGACGACCTGTCAATTTTTGGCGCCGTTGCCGGGGACTGGCGTTATTATTTGTTTTTTTTTAAAATTCAATTTTGTCCTAATTTTCTGGTTTTTTTTTCTAGTGTATGCCTCGATCTTGTCGCACAGGTGATTTGGTTTTTGATCCTGAGGTAGAGAAGACCGCGCGTAGAACGAGAAAGGAAACCAGACAGCTCAGAGAAGAGCACTCTAGTGCTACATCTCAAAGACCCGAGTCAGAAGTTGAACCAACAGATTCGTTTGGTAACACTTCGAGTGACTCTGACCAGGAGGAGTTCACCATGGCTAATGCACAAACATTAAGGGAGTTGGCTGCTCCTGATTTAACTCAGCAACCTTTGTGCATTACTTTCCCCGCTTTAAATGACAACATTCCATTTGAACTAAAATCTGGTCTGATTCAGCTTTTACCCTCTTTTCATGGTTTACCAGGTGAAGAGCCGTATAAGCATCTACAGGAGTTTGATGTCGTTTGCAACAGTATGAAACCCCCGGGAATCACAGAAGAGCAGATAAAAATGAGGGCATTCTGATAAGAGTTTATTTTACGTATTTTTTGTGTGTTTTATTAGTTAATTTTGGTTTGATTATTTAGTTTAATAACTAAAATAACTAAGGTTTTGGTAAAAAAACTACATTTTATGTTAAAATGGCTAAACATTGCATTTTATGGATTTTTATGGTAAAAACTTCATATTTTGTAGGTTTAACGATTCAATCATCAAATGAAGTGCATTGAGAAGATATTTGGATGATTGAAGATGGATTAAAGTGGTGAAAATAAAATATGAAGTGTAAAAAGAAAAAATGCAATTTGAATCAAGAAAAGTCAGGTTTTGACAACTCTGACACGTTTTGGTATTTTGACTATATCTAGAGCTACACAGATCGGATCAAGGTGATCTTGGTACCATTTTGAAGCTAAGAGATATATCTACATTTGGTATGAAGACATAAAAGTCCAGTTCAGCCGTTTTCATAGTCCAAAAGTTGAAATACCGAAATTCAACTCAGCTGTCCAAAGTGGAAAACAGAGCTCTGACCAGTGTTTAGTATTTCGATCATATCTCAGGCTACAAAGCTCAGATTTGGATGATTCTTGAAGCATTGGAAAGCTAACTCAAAGGGCTACAACTTTGGTGTTTTACAAAAAATCCAGTTCAGCCTTTATGATAGAGAAAATCGCAGCTGAAGTAAGGACAAAGTGAATACGCGAGTACACAAAACGTGACTTGTAACCGCGTTTTGTGTAGGCGCGTTTTCCGGCCGCAATTCTGCAATTTTGCTCAGTCAATTCTCTTGTGTTCTGACTACTTTCCAGCTACAATCTGCAAGAGAATTCGGTGCACATGCTTTAGAAGACAAAAGGGCAAGAAAGTTGGCATATTTTCAAGTCAAAAACAATGGCTATTGACTATCTTAACAATTTCAGATTTGGAAATCAAATGCAGCAAGTTTGGACCAATGGAAAAGGAGCTTTTGGAGCAGTTTATATAGGGAGCAACCAGGACATGCAGAGCATACGGGAGAAGCTTGAAGAGTGCAGAAATGTAGTTCTTCCATTTCCTTAGTGTAGGATAGTGTAGTAAGTGTAGTTCATCCATTCTTGTATACTATCTAGATTAGGATGAAAATGGAGATGAAGAAAGAGAAGTTAAAGCTCAAGTGACATGGGTTATCTCTTCTCCAACTCTTTATCTTTTGTATTGGATTCTTAAATATAGTTAATATACAAGTTCTGGAATTTATGTTATTTATGTGTCTTTAAAGTTTATACCTTGGGTTTGGTTGAACTTTCTATGATTGTTAGTGTTTATTATTTGGTTATTTGATTGCTATGATTTGAGCAAGTTATTTAGTATTTTAGCTCTTAAAATCATGATTAATCTGGTACCATTAATTGTGATTATCTAAGGTGTTATTTCTACAATGAAAATTGAGATTTAACATTAGTTCAAGAAGTGCTAAACATAGGGAGTACACTCACGAAAGTAGAGGTGCACCTATGTGGTTTTTAGTGATTCATTTCATGTAATTTCACTGAAGAAATGAACTTGTAGCTAATTTCATAACCATGAGAATAGGTATGGATTAGTTATAAGTATAATTGATTCACTACGAAAGTAGGATTCAAATGCATAAGGAAATTACACCATAATTAGCCTAGATGTAGTACTCAATGATCCAAATATAACACTTGCATGAGTAGTTAGGGATACCACAACCTAAGGAGCTTTTATTTGTTAATTTCTTGTATAAGTGCAGTAGGTTAAATTTCTTATCATTCATTGATAGTCTAAATAATAGAGAAGCTTTAGTAATACCGGTAATTGTTCACTCTTCCTTGTGGGATCGACCCGATATATACCCTAAACTACTAGTTGATCTGTATACTTGCAGTGAACGGGTGTAATTCGGTATTTTTTAGCTTGCATGTATGTAAAATACCCGTCAAGTTTTTGGCGCCGTTGCCGGGGAAGATTTGGCAATATCGGTGTGAAGAGCAACTTTATTAGTTTAGACATAATATTAGTTATATTGTGAATGTTATTTTCTGTTATTTTAGTATTTTATATGTGTATGCATTTTATCACCTATTCTTCTTACTAATTTTGCTCTTAAGTTGTTTAAAAGCAAATTTAGGTGATGAGGAGGATAGATCAATTTGGAGGACAATGCTTGAGAAGTGGAAGATTGGCAATGGATGGTTACCAAGTGCAAAGCTCCTTCAACAGAGGTAACAAAGAAATTACTGATTGTATGTCTTTTGAAGATGGTTTAAGGTGCTTAAAGGCAAAATTTGATGTTATGATGGACACAATTATGCATAAAATTGAGCAAGGGAGGAATGTTAATGATTTTAGTTCTTATCATGTGATTTGTGACTTGTGTGGAGGTTATCATGCAACTAATACATGTATGCAAGCACAAAATGTGGATTATTATGATGAATTAGAGCATTACAATCCTTGTTTTGATCAATATAGTGCTAATTGGAACAATTCTCCTGTGTGTGGTTGGGATAATCAATGTACTTATAATAATTCCTCATATTTTTACGATTACCAATCTGAATGTATCCAATATGAATCAAAACAATCTTGGGAGTTGGCAATTGAAATGGTAGCTAATGATTCTAAGCCATCTTGGGAGTTAGCTTTAGAAAAATTAGCTAATGCAACTTCCAACCGTTTTGATAGGGTTGAAGAAAGAATAGATGAACTGACTTCTCACTTTAGTAGAATACAAGAAAAATTGAATGCATTGTGTGAAGTTATTTCCTCTAAAAATTTGCAAAATGATCCTAGCATGAATGGTGGAAATGTTGTATGTGAAAATGGATTGCATTTGGATGAAAATGATGAATTTCAATTATGTTTTAATGAGCAAATATCCATTTCACATGATAATATCTTTGGAACTAACCTTGAACCTCAAGAGGTGAGTTTTAATGACTCATTTTTCACCCCTCTTGAGGAGTGCATTGAAAGTGTAGGTTCTAAGGGTATTGCTGCCCAAGATACTCTCATGGCATTCCCGTTGGTAAGTTCTCAAGTGGTGCATATTCAAGGTAATATTTATGAAACACTTGGGATAGGTAAGTCAATTCCATTTCTCCTATCATTAGATCATGTGACTTTTGCTATAAAGTCACCATTTAATGATCCACCACGACCAAAAATGGTGGATTATTCGTTAACTAAGCCTCCTTGAAAAATGAGGTGAAATAGTCAAGCTATTGACTTTAAAGAAGCGCTTATTGGGAGGCAACCCAATGTTTGTTTAAGTTTATGTTATTTTGGGGTGATTTTATATTTAAAGTATGTGTTTGAGTTATTTTGTTATTTTTCATTTGTAGGTATTGGAAATGGAAGCAAAAGTGACCAAATGAGGTGAAAAAGACGAAATTTGATCAAGGAACTCAACCCCTCAATTTGAGTAATTGTTGTTTTTGATTTGTTAGAAGGGGTTAAAATGCATATTTTGATCATTTTACATGTGCATGCATTGAGAATTTTAGCAAACAAATGATCTATGATGCATTTTGAGTGATTGGGGTACAAATGGTAATTTTTCAAAAATTGGCTTTCTGCAAAAATTTCGCAGAAGAAAACGCACTTGGGCTGAAAACGCGCCTTAGAATCGCGTTTTCCATAATCGCGTTTTAAATTCTGCGCCTATACTGAAGAAAACGCGACTTCAAAACGCGACAGGAAGTCGCGTTTTCTACCAAGTCGCGTTTTCAAGCCTGTTCAGAAACCAAAAACGCGACTTCAAATACGCGACTCAAAGTCGCGTTTTTAAGCATAGTCGCGTTTTCGATCCTGCAAGATATGTGAAGAAACGCGACTTCATAAAACGCGGCTTGGTGGCGCGTTTTGATGAGTCGCGTTTTCGGAGAAAAAAAAAATGCAGATTCCTTGATTCTCTTTTTTCTTCTTTTCCTCATATATTTTCTTGTACCTTGAGTTGCTTATTGTATATTGTATATAGGTACATCACCAAAACAAAGGTTTGAAATTACGGATCGCCGTTTTGTTTTATTAAGCCTTTGTTATCACTTTTGTTTCTTATTTTTCATTTTTAGGATTACATCACTAATGGTTATCCAATGAAACTCATGAAGCGTTGGAGATACACGGACAATGGATTTTGAAGCTTCATATTCAATCACATCATAGGGGAGTATTACTTTCTTTATCTTGATTTTCCTTTTTACACATTGAGGACAATGTGTATGTTAAGTGTGGGGGGAAGAATTGAGATTATATACATTGTATGTGATTGACTTATTAGTTGCAAATATTGGACTTGTGTTAAAATTCAAAAATTTTTCTAAAATCTTGTCCAAAATTGCAAACTTGCCCCAAAAATATTTAAATTTTTTCAATTTTATCCAAGGGGTAACAAAGTTTCACACCATTAGTAGTTCAAACTCCTTCTACATTTGAGATAAATATATGTGGCTTAAGCACTTCTTTTCTCATTTAACTTGGAAATGACTATTATGTGATTATAATTTTGCATTTGTAGGAAAATATATCTTGTAAAGTGGAGAAAATTATGCCTATTTTTTTGCATATTTAATGAAATTTCTTTTCTTTACTTGATTTTATATAGTTAAGTGATAAATATGGTCAATAAGTGCAATACTCTTCTCATGATTATTTTTTTAGAAAATTATTATTCTCTTTGCTATAAAAAAAAAAAATGATGAAAAATGAAAAAAATGAAAAAAATGAAGAAAAAGAGAAAAACAAAAAACAAAAGAAAAAAAGATTTATTCTACTCCAATGATTCTCGTACTTAGTAACCGGGAGTCTTCATCTACAAATGTCGACTTTCGCGTAAAACGGTACTTGAATTAAGAGTATGCAAAGCAACTTGAGTATGTGAAGTGTTGAGTAACCGGTGATCTTCATCTAAAAATGTCGATTCTCGCGTCAAAAGACACTTTCACAACTTAAGTAATATTTAGCTACATTATATGAATAAATATCTGTTTAAGTAGAATAAAAAGATTATCATGAGTTTAGGAAGCATTTTATTGACCATATGAGTTACTTACTTGTAAGATTGGGTAAGGATGAAAAATTGATTTAAATTTGTTATAATGACGGTATAATTGGCTCTCCTTTACTTGATATTATGAGTACTTGAACTTAATTGAATAATTGCATAATGGTTATTTACTTTGTTTTGAGGAAATGAAGTTGAAATGCTACATATGTTCATTTTCAAATCATTGTTGGTTTGTATTTCTTATTGCTTGAGGACAAGCAATGGTTCAAGTGTGGGGGTATTTGATAAGAGTTTATTTTACGTATTTTTTGTGTGTTTTATTAGTTAATTTTGGTTTGATTATTTAGTTTAATAACTAAAATAACTAAGGTTTTGGTAAAAAAACTATATTTTATGTTAAAATGGCTAAACATTGCATTTTATGGATTTTTATGGTAAAAACTTCATATTTTGTAGGTTTAACGATTCAATCATCAAATGAAGTGCATTGAGAAGATATTTGGATGATTGAAGATGGATTAAAGTGGTGAAAATAAAATATGAAGTGTAAAAAGAAAAAATGCAATTTGAATCAAGAAAAGTCAGGTTTTGACAACTCTGACACGTTTTGGTATTTTGACTATATCTAGAGCTACACAGATCGGATCAAGGTGATCTTGGTACCATTTTGAAGCTAAGAGATATATCTACATTTGGTATGAAGACATCAAAGTCCAGTTCAGCCGTTTTCATAGTCCAAAAGTTGAAATACCGAAATTCAACTCAGCTGTCCAAAGTGGAAAACAGAGCTCTGACCAGTGTTTAGTATTTCGATCATATCTCAGGCTACAAAGCTCAGATTTGGATGATTCTTGAAGCATTGGAAAGCTAACTCAAAGGGCTACAACTTTGGTGTTTTACAAAAAATCCAGTTCAGCCTTTATGATAGAGAAAATCGCAGCTGAAGTAAGGACAAAGTGAATACGCGAGTACACAAAACGTGACTTGTAACCGCGTTTTGTGTAGGCGCATTTTCCGGCCGCAATTCTGCAATTTTGCTCAGTCAATTCTCTTGTGTTCTGACTACTTTCCAGCTACAATCTGCAAGAGAATTCGGTGCACATGCTTTAGAAGACAAAAGGGCAAGAAAGTTGGCATATTTTCAAGTAAAAAACAATGGCTATTGACTATCTTAACAATTTCAGATTTGGAAATCAAATGCAGCAAGTTTGGACCAATGGAAAAGGAGCTTTTGGAGCAGTTTATATAGGGAGCAACCAGGACATGCAGAGCATACGGGAGAAGCTTGAAGAGTGCAGAAATGTAGTTCTTCCATTTCCTTAGTGTAGGATAGTGTAGTAAGTGTAGTTCATCCATTCTTGTATACTATCTAGATTAGGATGAAAATGGAGATGAAGAAAGAGAAGTTAAAGCTCAAGTGACATGGGTTATCTCTTCTCCAACTCTTTATCTTTTGTATTGGATTCTTAAATATAGTTAATATACAAGTTCTGGAATTTATGTTATTTATGTGTCTTTAAAGTTTATACCTTGGGTTTGGTTGAACTTTCTATGATTGTTAGTGTTTATTATTTGGTTATTTGATTGCTATGATTTGAGCAAGTTATTTAGTATTTTAGCTCTTAAAATCATGATTAATCTGGTACCATTAATTGTGATTATCTAAGGTGTTATTTCTACAATGAAAATTGAGATTTAACATTAGTTCAAGAAGTGCTAAACATAGGGAGTACACTCCATTCCCCTTCTCCTTGAAAGATTCTGCGAAGGACTGGTTGTACTACCTGTCACCAGGTAGCATCACCACGTGGGGCCAATTGAAGAAAAAATTTCTGGATAAATATTTTCCTGCGTCCAGGGCTGCGAGTCTAAGGAAAGAAATTTGTGGGATCAAGCAGCATCCCGGGGAGTCACTTTACGAGTATTGGGAACGGTATAAGAGCTTGTTGCGCAGGTGCCCCCATCACCAAATAAGTGAGCAGTTGATCATACAATATTTCTATGAGGGGCTCATTTTTAGAGACAGGAGCATCATTGATGCTGCAAGTGGAGGGGCACTGGTGAACAAAACCCCTCAGGAAGCACGGGAGTTAATAGAGGGGATGGCAGAGAATTCACAGCAATTCAGTACGAGAGAGGATGTCCCAATACGTAGGGTGAATGAGATAGAGACACCCTCTGTGCAGCAGCAGCTAAATGAGTTGACTGCGTTCGTTAGGCAACAGGCTGTGAGAAATGCATCACAAGCCAGGGTATGCGGGATTTGCACTGGTATAGGTCACTCTGCAGACATGTGCCCAATGATTCAGGAAGAAACTGAGGAACAGATGAACATGGCTGACCACGCGCCCGCGGCAAGGAAGCAGTACGACCCTTACTCAAGCACCTACAACCCCGGGTGGAGAGATCATCCCAACCTCAGTTATGGTGGGAATAGGCAATCCAACTTCACGCCGAACAGGCAGTCTAACTTTGTGCCGAATAAGCCACCAGGGTACCAGCAGCAATACCAACCCCGACCACCTCTGCCCCCTCAATCTGGTTCATCTACGGATGAGATGCTGAAACAAATGATGACAACCATGGCACAGAATCAGCAAAGGACGGAGGCAGCTATTATGCAAAATCAGCAGAAGACGGACTCCGAGATGCAGGACATAAGGAATCAGATAGGTCAACTGGCCACCAGAATGAACCGTTGGGAGTCCCAGAACCAAGGGAAGCTGCCATCTCAACCGGAGTTGAATCCGAAGAACGTGAGCGCAATGACCCTAAGGAGTGGGAAAGAAATTCAGGGGCCTGAACCTGTGATTCCTAAGGACAAGGATGAAGAGAAGATCGAAAATGAGCTCGAAAGGGAGGACAGCAATGGTGCAGATCCAAAGGTACTTCCTGACCCTATAATTACAGTTAAAACTAACCCGCCTCCTTTTCCTAGCAGGTTGGAAAAATCAAAGAAGCAGGATAAGGAAAAGGAGATTTTGGAGGTTTTTCGCAAGGTTGAGATAAATATCCCCCTCTTAGACGCCATCAAACAAGTACTAAAATATGCCAAGTTCCTAAGGGACTTGTGTGTCAACCGAAGGCGATTGAGGGGAGATGAACGGGTCATTGTTGGGGAGAATGTGTCAGCGGTCCTGCAGAGAAAGCTCCCACCAAAGTGCGGGGACCCAGGTATGTTTACTATTCCTTGTAAGATAGGTAATACTGTGATCAGAAGGGCCATGTTGGATCTGGGAGCATCAATAAATGTCATGTCTAAGTCTATCTATGCTTCTCTAAAATTAGGGCCATTAAAAGAAACTGGAATAATCATTCAATTAGCTGACCGAACTAATGCATATCCTGATGGGTTGGTTGAAGATGTGTTGGTAAAAGTTAATGATTTGGTGTTTCCAGCTGATTTTTATGTGCTTGATATGGATGATGATTACTCCCCTGATCCCTCACCTCTGTTATTGGGTAGACCTTTTATGAGCACAGCACAGACGAAAATTGATGTTAATAAGGGTATTCTGTCCATGGAGTTTGATGGGGAAATTGTGCATTTTAATATTTTTGATACTATGAAGTACCCCTCGAACTCCAACTTTAGCTCAGTTTTTTCTGTGAGTGCTATTGACCCTGTAGTGCAGGAAGTGTTTGAAACTGATGGCAGGGATGAGCTGGAGGTGGCTTTAACCAAGCACCTCGAGTTGGAGACAACTCATCAGGTGGAGTGGAGTGAGGATTTAAAATGCACAATAGGTGCATTACACTCGTTGCAGACCACCACGAAAAGGTATGAAGTTTTACCTATTTTTACTCCCGATCCTCACCAGAGGGTATTGCCATCTGTGGTGCAGGCACCTGTACTGGAGTTGAAACCTCTACCAGAGCACCTGAAATATGCATATCTAGGTGATAATGAGACGCTCCCGGTGATTATCTCATCGGCACTGTCAAAAATCCAGGAGGAGAAATTGATCCGGGTCCTTCGGGAGCATAAAGAGGCGATAGGCTGGACAATCGCAGACATTAGGGGGATCAGCCCGACCATCTGTATGCACCGGATTAGGTTAGAAGACGATGCCAAACCTGTTAGGCAGGCTCAAAGAAGGCTCAATCCCCTCATGATGGAAGTTGTAAAGAAAGAGATTCTAAAATTGCTAGATGTGGGGATCATCTTTGCAATATCTGATAGCCCTTGGGTGAGTCCGGTCCAGGTAGTCCCAAAGAAGGCAGGAGTAACGGTGGAGGCCAACCAAACGGGTGAACTTGTGCCAGTGCGTAAGCCCACTGGATGGAGGCAATGTATAGACTACCGTAGGCTAAACGCTGTCACCAAAAAGGACCATTTCCCTCTCCCTTTCATTGACCAAATGGTTGAACGTTTAGCTGGTAGAGCTTATTATTGCTTTTTGGATGGATTTTCAGGATACTTTCAGATAGCAATAGCTCCGGAGGATCAAGAGAAGACAACCTTCACGTGCCCGTTCGGGACCTTTGCCTACAGACGAATGCCATTTGGGTTATGCAATGCACCTGCGACGTTCCAAAGATGTATGGTAAGCATTTTTTCTGAGTATGTTGAGAAAATTATTGAAGTTTTCATGGATGATTTCAGTGTGTATGGTGATAGCTTTGATACGTGTTTAGATAACCTGAAATTGATTCTGATAAGGTGTATAGAGACTAATCTTGTGCTTAATTGGGAAAAATGTCATTTTATGGTTGAGCACGGGATAGTCCTGGGTCATATTGTATCGTCTAAGGGCATAGAAGTTGACAAGGCTAAAATAGACATTATTTCTGCATTACCTTACCCCGCGAGTGTGCGGGAGGTACGCTCTTTTCTTGGACATGCAGGTTTCTATCGAAGGTTCATCAAGGATTTTTCAAAAATTGGGGCCCCGCTGTTCCAACTTCTACAAAAGGATGTGACCTTCGAATTCGACGATAAGTGTGAGGGAGCCTTCAACAAATTAAAAGAATTGTTGACTTCACCACCAATCATCCAACCCCCCGATTGGAATTTGCCATTTGAGATCATGTGCGATGCCAGTGATCATGCTGTTGGGGCTGTACTGGGGCAAAGAGTAGGAAAGGCGGCTCATGTCATCTATTACGCATCCCGAGCCTTGAATGGAGCCCAGTTGAATTATTCCACCACTGAGAAGGAGCTTCTTACAGTTATTTTTGCTTTGGAAAATTTTAGGTCATACTTGTTAGGTGCTAAAGTAATTGTATTTTCTGATCATGCAGCATTGAGGTACCTGATGACCAAGAAAGATGCAAAACCGAGGCTCATACGGTGGATACTACTCCTACAGGAATTTGACTTGGAGATAAGGGATAAAAAAGGCTCAGAAAATTTAGTAGCGGACCATTTGAGTCGCATACTAGTTGAAGAGGATAGCGAGCCATTGAAGGATGCATTCCCCGAAGAACACTTATTTTCCTTAAATTCTCAGTTGCCTTGGTATGCTGATTTAGTCAATTATTTGGTAACTGGGAATTTTCCTGCAGGTTGGCCGAAATCGAAGAGGGATAAATTGAAGAGCGATACCAAGTATTTTATCTGGGATGACCCGTACCTATGGAAGAGGTGTGCAGATCAAGTGATGCGGAGATGTGTAAGTGAAGTGGAATTTCAATCAATTTTAGCTTTTTGTCATACTTTTGCCTGTGGAGGTCATTTTGGACCCAAGAGAACTGCTCATAAAGTTTTAGAAAGTGGATTTTATTGGCCTTCATTGTTTAAGGATGCCTATGTGTTTTGTAAGTCATGTGATCGCTGTCAAAGGGTAGGTAATATAGCCCGTAGAGATCATATGCCCCAAGTCCCGATGATTTTTGTAGAAATTTTTGATGTATGGGGTATAGATTTCATGGGACCTTTTCCTACTTCATATGGTTTTCTGTATATTTTGCTGGCAGTTGATTATGTGTCTAAATGGGTGGAGGCTAAGGCCACTCGAACTAATGACTCGAAAGTGGTTGCAGATTTTATCAGATCTAATATTTTTGTGCGATTTGGAATGCCAAGAGCTATTGTCAGTGATAGGGGAACGCACTTTTGCAACAAAACCATAGCTGCGTTATTTCGCAAGTATGGTGTACTCCACAGAGTCTCAACGTCATACCACCCTCAGACCAATGGTCAAGCGGAGGTGTCAAATCGGGAGATAAAGTCCATCCTGGAGAAAATGGTGCGTCCCGATAGAAAAGATTGGAGTCAACGGTTGGAAGATGCACTCTGGGCCTATCGGACGGCATACAAGACACCTATAGGGATGTCTCCCTATAGGTTAGTATTCGGTAAGCCGTGTCATCTTCCAGTAGAGTTCGAGCATAAAGCATTTTGGGCGGTTAAGCAATGCAATATGGATATTGAGGAGGGCGGAATCCAAAGGAAGTTACAATTACAGGAGTTGGAGGAGATCCGCAATGAAGCTTATGAGAATGCGGTAATTTATAAGGAGAAAAATAAAATTTTTCATGACCAACAGATCTCAAGGAAGACATTCGAGTGTGGGCAAAAAGTTCTGCTGTACCACTCCAAATTGCAGTTATTCCCAGGTAAATTACGTTCTCGTTGGATTGGCCCTTTTGTTGTGACTAATGTCTTCCATTATGGTGCAGTCGAGATCCAAAGTTTGAAAGCTGAGAAGAAATTTGTAGTGAATGGTCATCGTCTCAAACCGTATTATGAAGGGGTTCCAACTGAACGGGTGGAGGTGATGCACTTGGAGGATCCTACTTGCTTAGTTTAAGCAAATCTTTGGACGATGTCTAGCCAAAGACATTAAAGAAAGGCGCTCATTGGGAGGCAACCCAATTGTTTCTTTCAATTGCTTATTGGTTTCGTGTCATAGTTTAAATCTGTTTTCCCTTTAATTGGACTGATTTTGGAGTGTTGATTTTCGTTTTTGCTGATTTATAGGTGCCCTTCAGTCATGACGTGCCCGCGTGGTGATGTGCAGGATGCTCACGATCAGGAAATTCTGAAACTTCTGGGAGCTCTCCTGCCCTCATGACGTGCCCGCGTGGTGATGTGCAGGATGCTCACGATCAGGAATTTCTGAACTTCTGGGAGCTCTCCTGGCCTCATGACGTGCCCGCGTCACGTTCGCGGGAAAGGTCAGGATTCAAATAAAGAGAAAGAAATAAAATGAAAAAAATGTAGAAAAATTGTTATTATTTCATCTATTCGAATAATAAAAAAAAAATTAAAAATTAAAAATTAAAAAAAATAATAATAATAAAAAAAAAATAAAAATAAAAAATAAAATAAAATAAAATAAAATAAAACAAGAAGAAGAAAAATCTTTCCCCTAAAGCCGTAGCAATTTCTTTTCCAAAATAAAAAAAAAAAGAGAAGAAAAAAAAAAAATCCTTTTCTTTTTTCTTTCTTTTCTTTCTTTCTTTCTTTCTTCTTTCTTTCTTTCTTTCCTTTTTCTTTCCTTTCTTTCTTCTCCTCTGTTTTGCTCTGTCCGCCGCCCGTACTCACTTGCCGCCCGCATCGAGCTTGCCGACCCCACCACCAGATCTGCTCACGTCGCGCGAGACCCCATCGCCGCACGCCAGACCGCGGCTCTCCTTCGCACGCCGCCGCCCAAACTGCCGCTGCTCGCCGCCGCCGCCGCTGCTGTAGTCCATCGTGCAACCGCTCCAGCGCCGCGAGCCACATCCGCCAGCCCATCTCCCAGGCCCGAGCGCCGCGTCTTCCTCCCAAGCCCGCACGCAGCCTCCACAGGAAGAAGCCCATCCTCGCGCGCCGTTGCCGCTGCGCACGCCGACGCGAACGCCGCCCGTACCCACTGCCATCTCCAACTCCACCGCGCGCCACCTTCTGCCTCGACCAGACCGCGCGCCGCCTCTCTGCTCAGTTCACTTTCGGCTCCAGCTCGTCTTCACAGTCGCCACACGCCGCCTGCTGCTGCCTCCTGTCGTTTGGTCATCGTCCAAGGTGGAGGTATTTGAACTTTATTCCCCAATTTCTAATATTGATTGGTGCTGTTTCGGATTTTCCACAATTGGTATTGGTGACGGTTGGAGTTTATTTTCTCAATTGTTGATTTCCGCCAGTGGTACTGGTTGGATTATTCTTGCTTGGCATTGCTATTTTAATTTTGGAATTGGGTGAACTTGTGCAATTGGTTGGCCAACTGGAGCCATTTGTTGAAATTTTTGGGGTTGGGTGCAATTGTGCATTTCATTGGCCATCTGGAGCCACCTGTTGGGAATCTGAGGGGGCTACAATACTGCATTGGTTTGACTGTCTGAGTAGCTGTGTTTATTGCGTTGTTACTGTCCCCTTGCTGCACTGCTTTTGCTGAATATGAGTTAGCACTTTTCTTGGCCAACTGGAGCCGTTTATTGAGATTTTGAATGTGTTGCAATGCTCTGATTATTTGTTCGATTTGGAGATGACATTTTGACCATCATATTGCTTGGGGATATTGCTTGAATTGCTGGATAACTCGCTGGGGTTTCTCTTGAGATTTTAGTTGAGATATTTCTGAATTGCTTGTTGATTACTTGCTGGAACTCTTTTGTTTGCTATTGGCTGGGTTACTACTGGGAGATTTTTGCTTTGTCAATTGCTGGTTTCTATACTTGTTGGATTTTCTGTTGCCTTGAACTTACTTTGGGGGAAATGGTGAGACCGAAATCCTCCTCTAGGTCTAGGACCTCTCAGTCTCAACCCCCTCCACAAGCCTCTATTCCTGTCAACTCACCTACCAACCTACCCTCCTCTTCTAGTGTTCGAACCCGTTTGGGTAGGGATAGGGGTGCTCAGGTAGATGCACCTGTTCACTTTGGGGGGCACTTAACATTTACCAGACCCGCCGATCGGCAGAGATACGCTAAGGTCTGCGAGAGGCGTATAATATCCTGTAAGTCTTGTCATAGACTCTCTCTAACTGCCCTGGGTATACGGGAGGAGGTTGAGCAAATGTTCACAGCCATTGGGTGGCGCCCATATTTCCTTATTTCTTGTCCCGCTTTTGTTGAGCTGATCCGGGAGTTTTACTCCACCTTTGAGTTCGAATTACCTACGAGATACACGGGTGAAACACCGAATGTCATTCATTTCCGGCTCATGGGTCGAGAATTCAATTTCTCCATTACTCAATTCAATCTAGCATTTGGGTTTATCACTAGAGAGTATGCTGAGACTAGGGAGTATGCGGAGAGTGCCTGTGACTACGTAGAGCCTTTCCTCTCCCACTACCATGATGTATGGGAGGACATGTCCGTCGATAGGCAACGCTACGATCCTTCCCGGTCCAGGAGCTCCTTTCTTAAGGACCCTAGCGCCCGCTATGTTCAGCGATTCTTAGCTTATAGCTACTCGGGGCGCAAGGACAGCTCCGGTATACTCTCTCGGCCCGAATTCTTCTTTCTCTGGAGTATGAAGAACAATATCAAGGTGAACTTGGGATGTTGGTTGGCCGCACAGTTCAAGACGGTCTTGACCAAGAAGAACAAACCACTGATCCTTGGGTCCTACATCACTCACTTGGCGACCCAGTTGGGAGTTCTTAACCTGGATGACCACGACCTCCATTTGGCATTTGAGATGGAGCACTTGGACGTAGTTTGCTTAGAGAAAATGGGGGTCGTCGAGCGTCTGCCAGATGGTTTTCACCAGTTTACCCGTCCGGGACCACCTCGAGCCCCGGGTGCACACCATTCGGCCCGGGCAGGGCCATCTTCATTCCCTGGGTCGGCCGCGGACACTGCTGGGCCGTCTACCTCTACTTCTGCGCCACCTCCACCACCTGGGACCGATGATTGGCAGCATCTCAGGGAGCAGGTTCAGGATTTGCAGGCCCGGATGACCAACGTCGACGCCAATGTCGCCGGCATAGCACAGAATTTGGCACAGTTCCTGATGCATACAGGCTTTGCACCTCCATTCCCACCTCGCCCTCCGCTATGACCCGGTTTCAGGGAAGTTTGGTCCTTTTCCCTCTCACTTTTGTTTTATATTTGTCACATTGAGGACAATGTGTCCTATAGGTGTGGGGGGGTGCTAGTGTTTTCCGTTTTTAGTAGTTTTTAGTTCTTAGTAATTTTTAGTTTTCAGTTTTAGTTCTTAGTTTTTAGTAGTTTTAGTAGTTTTTAGTTTTTAATAGTTTCTAGTTTTATTACTTTTTAGTTTTAATTCTAGTTGCTTATTTTCTTTCTTTGTGACTACTAATTCTAGTTTTAATTCTTAGTTTTAATCCCATGTAATTTAAAAAAAAAAAAAAGAAAAAAGGAGAGAAAAATTTTGGTTTGTTAACTCTAGTTCTACTTTTGCCAAGTTCTTTTTTTTAAAATATAATGTATCGGGTTAATGTGGTTGGATTCGAGATGTCTCCTTGGTGAATATCGGACTGCTTGATTCTTGTGAATTCTTTGTTAACTTTTCTAGGCATTGGGAATGACTGTTGGCATTTTAATGAGAACTGGTCCAATATTGACTCCAGTTCTCTATGTTTGGCAATAATGAGGCGAGCTGCTCCTATTTCTGGTTCTTAGTGTTGTTATTATGTCAATATTGACTCCAGTTCTCTATGTTTGGCAATAATGAGGCGAGCTGCTCCTATTTCTGGTTCTTAGTGTTGTTATTATGTGTTTTTGGCTTTGCTTGGCTGTGAATAATCTGGACTGTACTCCGCTATGAGCTACTACTGAGTAACCGGGGTTCGGCACCTAAAAGTGTCGTTTCTCGCGTCAAAAGGTGGTACTTTATATGAGTACGTGGTTGTATAGCGGTAGGAGCTGAGTAACCGGGCTCCTTCATCTAAAAATGTTGGAGTTCGCGTCAAAAGGCTCCGGTGGCTAGAGACTAAGTCTTCTTGGGGTCAAATATTATTATGCTCCTGAAAAAAAAAAAGAAAAAAAAAAGGAAAAAAAAAGAAGAGAAAAAAAAAAAGAGAATAACTAATAGGGAAGCTTGCTGGGTTATGGACTTAATATGGGGACTTGTGTGAATATTTGGACCATTAGCTGATAAATGCTGAGTGTCATTCCTTTTCCTTAGTTTAGTTAATTCGGAAATTGAAGGAGTTTGTGGTTTAGAGACTAACTGGGGGGATGCTTCTCGGATTTTGACCACTAATGCCCGATATATGATCTTCTCTTGAATCTCTTGGCAAGGTGGTAGATAAGAGTGATGACCACTATCAACTTTCGGGGTCTGCCCACTTTTCTTATGCTTGAGGGCAAGCATGGTTTAGGTGTGGGGGGAATTGATAGGATATAATTTGTTAGTAATTTTATTATTAATTTCCCCTTTCATCCCTGATAAATATTGTGTTAATTGCACATATCTACTTATATTTGGTTTGTGGCCTTTATTTCAGGGATAGAACAGAAAACTACCAAACATGAGGGATTGTCTGGAGAAAATTGAGTCTTCAAGCGAGTCACAGGCCAGGGCCACAGTGCTGAAAAGAACTGGACTCCCATCCCTTTATTCTTGTTGACCAAGAGGTTTACAACCGGAGACTTAGAGAACTTGAAGGCTTGGGCCTTTGACTTCAGTGGGGACCACGGAGGAAAGGAAAAGGGCTTTGGTCCTTTGGTTCTAAAAGGAAACAAAAAAAGCAACGTACAAAGCCTAAGGGAACTAAGAAGAAATGGGGCAGCTTTTGGCCAATTGGTGGGGACCACTGGATCTCTTTCCTTTGGCTTTAAATAGATAGCTAACGTACAGAAGACGGACGGCCAGCTTTTAGTTCTTTTGCTTTAGTTCAGTTTTTAGTTTTCCTTTCTTTTCCTAGGACTGGCCTCTGACACACGCCAGGTGTTTGACAATATTCCTCAACGGGGAAAACATCCTTCATTCCTTACTTTTTAGTACAAAACAATGCCTTCGCAATTTATTAACTCGTGTGATGATTTAATTATGCGGCGTGGCTAAGTCTTCCATCTAGTCAAGGGTCAACTCGACGGCGCAGTCCCGAAAATCTGTGAGATCTAATTAGTTTTCACGCGTTCCTTAATTTATTCATATTTGCACATTGCCTGCTTGTATTTTCATGGGATTATGTTATTAATTGGATGTCAAGGGCCCGATGTTCAATGTGATTTATTAATCTCGTGCCAATTTAGTCAATTAAATCCGTAATTGTTTGATTGATTAATATTAGTGGCAACTGGTGTGTTTACACATTAGGGGAACGTGCAATCTAATTTAAATAACCCTCGTAGCGTGTTATTGGTTAGGGCTAGGTTTTTCTAATATTAATGCAATTGGGAAATTAATTCCTATGGTCGTACCTAGGAGTATTTGCTGATTAGGGGTAATCAACGGTCGTACCTTGGTTATCAATAATTTAAGGAAAAATTGGTCATCAGACTATAACTAGCCTATTAATAAATTAAGTGAACCTTTCCTGCATCAATGATCGGATAAATGGACTGTGCCTGAGTAGTTGCATCCTTGGCTAGAATTTATTTATTCCTGATTAAATTCCTGCTATATTTGTGCTAGTGATTTATTCATTTTTAATTAAATTGTCTAATTATTTTTAGTTTCATTCCGGTAAAATCCCCCCCCCTTATCAATTGGACTTTAAAAAGAGACAAATATCTCCAGTCCCTGAGGAGACGACCCTACTTGCCACTGTCTACTATTCAGTGATTTTTGTCAATTAATTAATACTGGTATATCGGATTAAGCAAACTCTTTATAAGTCATACATGAATGATAAGGACAGTTTTATATTTGAAATTTAATTTAGATAGATATTGATAATTGATTTCGTGCTTATGAAAAGAGAGAGATAAGCTCCATATAGAGCATAGGTTATTTTTTAAAAAAGGTGGAAATCATGGAATAAATGAACAAAGACAAAAGAAGCGAGAGATGGAAGAGCGTCAGTTATTTTATAGAGCGTGTTGAAACCACTTGCCCTGTCGTTAAGCCACATAAGAAAGAGAAAGCATAAAGCGATAAGGATGAGAATACGACTTTATTATATATATATATATATATATATATATATATATATATATATATATATGATATGTATAAAACTTGAATTTTTAATTTTAAGATTGCCAAACTGGAAATGTCATGCACAAGATTACCTTAAGAACTTCTTTCAGAAGCATATACAATTTTTTGTTTCTAGTTGCTTCTTGTGGAGGTACTAATTTTCGGCTGCAAGACACCAAGTGTTACTTTGGGAATACTTTTGGGAGAGTCTTAGGTGTGGAATCTTAAAGACTATTTCTGCAAGGAAAAGTTCTCATTTCAGGGAACAATTCCCGCTCTTTCCCCAAAGGAAAGAATAACAAAATTTGCATTAGTATGACATTAGCAAATGGATGTGACCTGCAATTTTTATTGCAGATCTAAGCTAAAGAGAAATCTCACATATTAGCACTTACTCTACCAAACTGAGATTGAATATTTGGAGGATACATGTAAGCAAACAGCACAAGATTCTCCCAAAACTATGAAAAAGAAACATCTGAAACTGATAGCTAACAGGTGTCGAGCCTGTACAATCATAAGTACCTACTTAAGAAAAATACAAATTTTGTATATAACAATGAGTAAGGTCGAATCCACAGGAACTGAAAAAATTTGTTTCTCCTTGAGTTCAACGTATGGAGGATTTTATAAAAATATAAAAATAAATAATTAACTAAATTAAAGCAATGCATGAAAATAGATATGCATGAATCAACAACAGATACGATTCTAGTCAAATGTGCAACTTTTCAAACACAGTCCATTCAACTGATCATCGATGTAAAGATAATTCAATTACTCATTAATAGATTGGTTATAGTTGCTATACACATGATAAACAACCAATTTTTTCTTACTTTATGGATAGTCAAGGTACGACCGTAGGATTTAATTTTTCAATTGCATTAAAAATTAGAAAAGCCCAATCCTAACCAACAAATACACTATGAGAGTTTATTTAAATTAGATCATATGCTTTCCTAACATAGAACCAATCACGATAGTCGCCACTGATATTAACCAATCAAACAATTAGAGATTTAACCGATTAATTTGGCAATAGATTATTAGGTTAATTCGAATATCGGATTCTTGACATTCAAATAACAAAACAATCATAAGAAATTAAACCAGAAAATGTACAAATACCAATGAATAAAATAAATAAATAAAATTAATTCGATCTCACAGATATTTGGAACCGCGCCTTCAAATTGGTATTCAACTAGAAAAAGAAATTCAGCTACTTTCTATTGAGAATAACCCACGCAATTCCATTGGTAAGAATTGCATGAAGTTCCACAATGGAATAAAGAAAACTCAAGGAAAGACGAATAGAGAGGCCAAGCGGTCGTCCTTCCCCTCCAAGCAAAAGAGTCAGGTCCCCCTTTGTATTGTTTCTATCCTACCAAGTACTAATCAAACGAGATTCCGGCTTCCCTTATTCTTCTTGTTTCCTAATTAATCTCAACTACTAATACTACTACTACTTCTCCTAGCAGTCTCGTGTTTCGAGGAAAAGAAAGGACAAGGTAAACGATAATGCCTTTCTGGTCTTGTTTCCTAATATTAGTAGACTACTATTATTTAGCCAAATCAAATTGGTCTAACAAATCATCTTATCCAAAAATGAAAGATCAACAATGATCATATGATGAAACATCCGTGATCGGGCTTTCGAGACTTCGACTCATGGCTGGAAATTCTGCTTCAACTCTCGGGCTCTCCAGACATGCAAAATTTAAACTTCCACTTGCCTACGCCGATCAGCAGACCCAGTGGAAAATCACACCTTTTAATTACTTTTTGCTTTGAAATCCCTGTAACCAACACAATTACCAAAAATGAGTAGAACTGGCCAATTAATGCAATATTTGGTAAAATAAACGAGGGAAACAATAATAAAATTAATGATGAAAATGGAACTTATCAATTTCCCCCACACCTAAACCATACTTGTCCTCAAGCATGAGAAACAATCAAATCAAGTAAACAAATTCAAATAATGGCTATTACTCAAATTATCCATTGCCAAGATACAATTAAAACACTTGTCAAGCAATAGTGGCAATTTTTAAGAAATGTCTCTCCAGTTAGCTTTCAAGATTAAGGACTCTTCTAATTTATAACTAACTAATCTAAGAATATAAAATATTTAACTAGCATCCATTAGCAAACTGTTCAACTATTAAGCAAAATCTCAATATTAAAACTCATAGATCAACAGGCCAATGTAACCATCCACAATCTCATACATTTTTCTTATTTTTTTTCACTCTTAGCACAACCCTCCTTTTTTTCTTTTTTTTTCAAGAAAAATGCTTAATTCTTAGCCATTCAAACCTTTTTGACGCGAATTCCGACATTTACCAAATGAAGAAACCTGGTTATTCAGCCCTCATCACTTAAGAACCACATACTCATAGCTATCGTCACTTTTTGACGTGAAAGTCGATACTTGCAGTAAAGACCTCCGATTACTAGGCAACGATATTAGCGGAATATAACCAAATACTATTTATAAATAAGCACTAAATTAAAATTAAAAATCACACGAAGCCGTTTCATTTCTTAAACATAGAGAACTAAGATTAATAGTTTAACCAATTTGCATAAGGTCACGCCCCATTTTTCGCGATGAAAAAAAAGGTGTTTAAAAAAGATGTGATTTTTATTAAAAAAATAAGTGAAAAGGGCCTAGAATGGAACTTTAAACAATGCGACAGTTTAGGCCCAAAATTTAGTCCAAAAGGGATATTGTAAGAAAAATAAGAGTCGCCACTTGGTATTGAGTTTAAATATACCAAGTCATCTAAAAATACCTTTAACAAAAATAAATAGAATAAAACCCTTTTCAACAACTCCAAGTCTTTGAAAACAAGAGAAAAATGAATTCAGAGTCACGATTGAAGAAAGGGAAGACAAAGGTATGATCGGATCAAACCTAAGACACCCTTTCAACCTAGTCCAAACTAGTTGCTAGATTTAGTTAAAAGTTTTCTAATCTAAACCTTAAATTTATTACGTTGGCATGTTTTCTACATGGATGCAAATCTAAATTTATAAAAAATATCAAAAGAGACAAAATGCCATTCAAGGTTTAATTGATATTAATCGCATTAATTGCGAAGGCCAAAATAATCCCTTGAAGGGGTCACGATCATTCATAAATGAAATTCAAAGAAAAGAAAAGAAAATTAAATTATATACATAGGTATAAGTGATCAAAGGAAAAGGGATGCAGCATAATAGATACAGGAGGCAAAAATTCGTGACATAATTTTCTTGTACAAGGATTGATGGGATATTTAAACTAAAAAGTTATAATCACTAATTTTCAATATTTGAAGAATAATTCTCCTAACATAGACAAGCAAATGAACTAACATAAATGAGATGCAATTCTAAATGATATGATTAACACGTATAGAGGGTATGGGGTAGAGGATAATATAATAGGAAATATCATGCAAATGAGAAAAAATCCTAAAAAAAATGTGCATGAAAATATAATGAATGTGATGCAAGAGATGAATCTAATACATTAACGATCTAAGGATCTAACATTGGACTAGCCCATTTCTAAAGAACCTTACTAGTATTGGACTAGCAAGTAGACGGAGGAAGGAGTCACAACTAGCGTTGGACTAGTGTGGTGACGTCATGCATTAATAATACATTGTAAAAATAAAATAAGACATAAATTAAAACAATTAAGCACATAAGAGTATATAGCACGTAACATATAAACATAATATCTAGATGCAAAAATTCTAAGGAAAGCGGGTAAAGCATATAGCACATAAACCACATAAACACGCAAAACCTATCTATTACAGCGGAGAGTCTAACTATAATCTAAAATGGAGAAATATAATAAAATAAATCTATCTATCCTATCTATTATAATAGGGGACCTAATTACAATCTAAAGTGGAAAAACTATAATAAAACAAACCTACTTATCCAATCTATTACATTTTGAGGTATTTAAATACCTCCCAAATAATTATAAAATTAACTAAACAAATATAAGAATATTCGAATGAGCATTTGAGTTAAATAAATAATAAAATATATAAAAATATATAAACACATACGAACATGTAGGAGTACATAAGAGTACGTAATTGACATTTCAATAACAATAAGGGTACCTCCCTTTTGAAATGGTGACTAAATGGAGTCAAATTACCCTATTTGTACTCAAAAAAAACAAAAGAATCATGGCACCAATTTAATTGAAAATAATAATAATAAAAGTACAAAATTCACATTAATATGTCAAACATAAAGAAACTTAAAGACATCTAAGAATTACAAGTTAAATACACTCAAAAGTAACATACTTAGCTATTAAAGAAAAGAAGCAATTATAATAGAGACAGTCAAAAAGTCATAAGGGACTAAATTGCAAAAATAAAAACTTTGAGGTCAAAAATATAATTTTTCAAAAGTTTAGGGTCAAAATGAAACAAAAGATAAAGTTTAGGGACCAAATTGTAATTAAATTAAGGATCTAATTGAAAGAAATTAAAATTTTTTAGGGCCACAGTAAAACTATACGGATGCATGAGGTTGGGTTCACTAATGCATCTAAACTGGATAAGTTTCCCAACCCTTCAGACAAAAGGGTGAAGGGTTATCAATTCCAAAATCCTTAGTCGGTGGCTCGAGTGATCACTCAAACATTGCTACGTGCATGTCGTGCCACGGCCACATGTCCAAATGGATCGATTCTAATCCTCATAGAGAGGAGTGGTGTGACAACTATTAAAAGAGAATAAGATAAAGGGTTAAACGTAATAACGTATGCACATATGAAATGCTCATTTGAGAGGAGGGAGTAATACCATTTAAATATGCATGACGGTTCTAGGCTAATATCGCTCCCCATCTCCAAATGTAAAGCACGATACGGATAAGTAAATATGGGAAACAAAAGTAAACAAACCATTCATCACATATATGAAAAACGAGGGACGAATATGAATGTGAGACGCAAAACATCCTAAAAAATGCAACCTAAAAACATCCAAGTATGATAAGTGAAAGGGTTAGAAGGAGAAAAGATAACTAAACCAAGTGCTTGGACTCACTAGAGATGTTCCCAGTAGAGTCGTCAAGCTATCGCACCCCATTTTTCATGATTAAAAAAAATGTTTACAAAAGATGTGATTTTTATTTAAAAATAAGTGAAAAAGACCAAGAATGAGACTTTAAAGAATGCGACAGTTTGGCCCCAAAATTTAATCTAAAAAGGATTTTTAAAGAAAAATAGGAGTCGCCACTTGGTATTGAGTTTAGATGTACTAAATCATCTAAAAATATCTTTAACAAAAATAAAATCGAATAAAATCCTTTTCGACAACTTTGAATCTTTGAAAACAAGAGAAAAATAAGTTCGAGAGTCACGATTGAAGAAAGGGAAGGCAAAGGTATGATTGACTCAAACCTAAGGCACTCTTTCAATCTAGTCTAAACTAGTTGCGCGATTTAGTCAAATTTTTTTTAATTTAACCCTTAAATTTATTACGTTTGCATGTTTTCTACATGGATGCAAATCTAAATTTATAAAAAATATCGAAAGGGACAAAATGTCCATTCAAGGTTTAATTGATATCAATCGCATTAATTGTGAAGGCTAAAATAATCCCTTGAATGGGTCACAATCATGCATAAATGAAATTCAAAGAAAAGAAAAGAAAATTAAATTGTATATATAGGTATAAGTGACAAAAGAAGAGGGATGCAGCATAATGGGTACGGGAGGCAAAAACTCGTGGCATTATTTTCTTGTACAGGGATTGATGGGATATTTAAATTAAAAAGTTATAATCACCCATTTTCCATATTTGAAGAATAATTATCCTAACATATACAAGCAAATAAACTAGCTTCAATGAGATGAAACTTTAAATGATATGATTAACACACATAGAGGGTAGGGGATAGAGAATAATATAATAGGAAATATCATGCAAATGAGAAAAATCCTAAAAAAATGTGCATGAAAATGTAATGATTGTCACGCAAGAGATGAATCTAACACATTAATGATCTAAGGGTCTAGCATTGGACTAGCCCATTTTTAAAGAACCTTACTAGCATTGAACTAGCAAGTAGATGGAGGGAGGAGCCACAACTAGCATTGGACTAGTATGGTGATGCCATGCATTAATAATACATAGTAAAATAAAATAAGGCATAAATTAAAACAAATAAACACATAAGAGCACGTAGCACGTAGCACGTAACACGTAACACATAATATCTAGATGCAAAAATTCTAAAGAAAGCGGGTAAAGCATATAGAACATAAACCACATAAACATTTAAAACATATCGATTAATGTAGGGAGTCTAACTACAATCTAAAATGGAAAATAAAATAAAATAAACCTATATATTCTATCTATTACAATAGAGGACCTAATTACAATCTAAAGTGGGGAAAATATGATAAAACAGACCTACTTATCCAATCTATTCATTTTGAGGTATTTAAATACCTCCGAAATAATTATAAAATTAACTAAACAGATATAAGAAAATTTAAATGAACATTTGAATTAAATAAATAATAAAGCATGTAAAAATATATAAACACATAGGACCACGCAGGAGCACATAAGAGTACGTAATTGACATTTAAATAACAATAAGGGTACCTCCCTTTTTGAAGTGGTGACTAAATGAAATCAAGTTGTCCTATTTATACTCAAAATGAACAAAAGAATCATGGCACTAATTAATTGAAAATAATAATGATAAAAGTACTAAATTTACATTAATATGTCAAACATAAAGAAATTTAAAGATAACTAAAAAAAATTACAATTTGAATACGCTCAAAAGTAACATAATTAGCTATTAGAGAAAAGAAGCAATTACAATAGAGAGAGTCAAAAAGTCATAAGGAGCTAAATTGCAAAAATTAGAAAACTTTGAGGTCAAAAATATAATTTTTCAAAAGTTCAAGAGTCAAAATTAAACAAAACATAAAGCTTAGGGACAAATTGCAATTAAAGTAAGGACCAAATTGAAATAAATTAAAAGTTTTTAGGGCCACATTAAAATTATCCCAAAAAGCAGGGGCTAAAATATAAATTCATTTTTCTGATTTTTGTAAGAAAGGGCTTTGGGCCATTATTGTTAATTTCTTGGGCTGAGCACTACCTTCGGCCCAAATAAAAAGATGCAAGCTAATCCAAAAAAAACAAACAAACGCAAAGAAATTTAAGCAAACTTTGACATTGTCAAAATGTTGGGTCTAACCATAAAGCCCAGACGAAAGCACAAAAAAACTCTAACCCATCAAAAAATAAAAACAAATCAGCACAATTCTCTTTTTCTTTATTTTCTTTCCTTTTTTTCTTTCTTCTTTTTCTTTTTCCTTTTCTTTCTTTTCTTTTCTTTTTTCATTCTTCCCTCTTCTTCTTCTTCTTCTTCTTCTTCTCCAGCAGGCTGAAGATTCAACCACTGCCAGCCATGGTGGCAGCCGCCGGCGCGGCCACCGGATCGCCGTCGATCGCCCGCAAATTTTTTCGATCAGAAAATTTCACCAAAATACACCTCCACTCAATATTTTGCATAGAATTTGTTTTTGGGTTTAGTTTTTACAGAAAATGAAAACTAAACTAAAAGTGGTGAAAAAAAAGAAAAAAGACAGCCCAGTTTTTATTTTTTCAAAGCACTCAAACCTTCACCAAAAATCATAAACTTTATACCAAAACCCTCCTCATAACTAATACAATACAACTATAATCTTAGTTTAACAAAAAAAACAACGATGAAATGATGCGTTGAAGCATAACAGCCCGAAAATGAAGAAAAATATTTCAATACCTTTTGAGACTCAAAAACTCCATAATTTTGAATAAACGAATACTCTGCAGGCCACACACTAGTCATAATCATCTATTTTACAAAAAAAATATGCATAGAAATTCACTACTTTAATTCTTTTTTCATTTCGGCATTTTATCAAACACATGGAATGTATGAAACAAAAACCAGTTTTTTTTTAAACTGGAGTAAGTTTGGGTTCGGGATATATCAACAAGCAACACAACAATCATCAGGAGAGGAAGAAAGATAAAGAAAGAAAAAAATGAATGAAACTCTTGTAAAATTCCATTTTTGAAGCTCATAGTACGGGACATAAAGAACTTGAGTAACCAAGCAAAACTTCAGCACCAACTTTGAACTTAAGGCGAAGAACAACAAGGGAAAAGCAAAAATGAGAGCCTTACCTCGTCTTGCAGTGGAGAAATTACACAGTGGTAGCGGCAATGGCGATTTTTGATGATGTTAACCTCCTCTACTTGTTTTTCTTAGTTTTTCCTTTCTGTTTTCTTTTCTTTTCTCCTTGTATCCGAAATAGGGGAGTTGGGGTTGTTGTTGGTGTTGAGAGTGTATGTGGAATTGAGAGGGGGCAGGAAAAAAGAAAAAGCCGAGAGAATTATTGCTTGCTTGTGTTTGTGTGTCTTGTGATTTGAGAGAAAAGAAAGAGAGAGAGCTGAGAGTCGAGTGTAGGAATTGGTCTCTTGTCAAATCAAGGCTTTTTTACCAAATGAAAAGAAAGATGCATGGAAATTGAGTGTAAAAATAGGTTAATAGTAGTATTGGTAGGGAAAATGCTGAATATGTGTAAGTTTGGTCATGATTTGATTTTTTTTTATATAATTTTCTTTTCTTAAAATAAACCTACAACCATCCCACATCGAAAGATCGTGGGGTCTTTACTCTGGGTTTAAGGTCCTCAGGGAACCTCTCCTGTCACCAATTGGCTGGATGTGGTTTCCTTGTGGGTCCCCCTTAGGCTGACTTCTGGGTCCGATAGTTCGATGCCTTCTGTGTCGTTCTTAGTTTGTGGGGTGTGTGTGTTTTCTCTACTCTTGTGGAAAAAAACAACCAAACTTCTGGCGAGGAGAGGCGCGCCGGGGGGGGGAGGGTTGGGTACCATCCCACATCGAAAGATCGTGGGGTCTTTACTCTGGGCTTCAGGTCCTCAGGGAACCTCTCCTGTCACCAATTGGCTGGATGTGGTTTCCTTGTGGGTCCCCTTTAGGCTGACTTTTGGGTTCGATAGTTCGATGCCTTCTGCGTCGTTCTTAGTTTGTGGTGTGTGCGTGTGTTTTATCTACTCTTGTGGGAAAAATAAACCTACAAAAATAAGAAAAAATATACATTAAAATGTAAGAAAATAAATGACTTATCAAATAGAAAATATTCAAGAAAATATTAAAATTTGACAAAAATTTGGTGTCTACACATAAAAAAATGCTAAATAAATATTTACAATACTTAGAGTAGTTAACCAAAAAGCGCAAAAGGCACAAAATCTCAAATATTCACCAAAGAGACATCCTTAGATTTAACCATGTCATATTTAACATCATAAAGTATAAAATCTTAGCAATAGAAAATTTTGAGAATCTAACCATCGTTTATCAAGAATTACCACAAATACGCATAAAGATAGGCAAAAATTGGATAAAATTTGAAAAAAAAAATAGAACAAAAACATGAAATGCCTATACTTGCATTTTTCTAATATATTATCCCTCCCCCCACCCCCCAGCACCTAAATCTTACATTGTCTCCAATGTAAGAAATAAAGAACAGAATACGAAGCAAAAGGGACAACGAAACTTTCCTGATCATCAAGAGAGGTTGTGGCACAGCTATAGGTGAGAGGCAAAAGACATGTGAAACTCGACGTTGGCCAACTGACCATCCATTTGATGAACTTGTGCAATAATGAATCAAAAGACTCATAACTTGTAGGAGGTGGTACAGCGAAAAAAAGATGATGGACGACGTGGCAAGTTGGTCGTGACGAGCAGCTGATGGCAAGTGGCAGTGGTCATGGGGCTCGGCTGGAGAAGGAGGAAAGAAAGAAAGAAAGAAGAAAGAAAATGAAGAGAGAAAGAAAGAAAGAAAAAGAAAAGGAAATAAAGAAAGAAAGAAAAATTTATTATTATTTTTTTGCAACCTTCCCCAGGACAAGACAGGGGTACGTCTTGTTAGTAGAAACACTTCTGACGATAGAGTTGGTTGATAATGAGTTACCACGTGCCCTCTAGATGTGGGCGCATCATGTTGATCCTAACGCTTTGAACGATGGACTGAAAAATTAGCGTATTACCACGTGCTCTCAAAATGCGGGCACATCATGTTGATCCAAACGTTTCTGACAATGGAATGACGAATTAGCGCATTATCACGTGCCCTCAAGACGCGGGCACGTCTTGTGGGGAGAAAATTTTATAACAAAGAAAACATCAAAAATGAAAATTAAGCACACCAAATTTGAAAATCTAAGATAAATAAAATGAAACTAATAATAAAAATAAACTAAAAACTGAATTGGATTGCCTCCCAATAAGTGCCTTTTTTTAATATCTTTGGTTAGATGTTGTCATGTTTGTTCAGGGAGGATAAAATCTTATGACTCGTTTCAGTATTTTATCCTCTATATAATCCTGATAATCCTCTAAATAGAGTAATTCTTGAACACACAAACTACAGTCTTCCATAGACCAATAGATGGCGCAAAAAAAGTCAACAATAATGTTAATTCTTCACTCACTCCTTCATCACGTGCACTTATTGGTTCAAGGTATTTTGTCATCGCCACTCTTAACTTATTCCTGTCACGAAACTCAAAATCTTTTGGTATAATAAAGTCAATCTCGCTAACAAGAATTAAAGAATAAAAGTCATGAGAATGCTGATTAAGAAATGGAGGAGATGTCACGGCATTTGGAGATTGTTCACTAGATTCATTCACTTGAGCAATCTAATGTTGGGGTCTTATTTCTTGCACTTCTTCAACTAAATCTTTAGATCCTTCTTCTTGAGACCCTTGCAACTCCATGTCACTTGTCAGGATAATTGCATTCTCATCTTTCTTAAGGTCGATGATGGTCTGTGAGGGCAATTCTTCATAAATTGGAGAAATCAATTTGCTCATTGTAAATGCCAATTCACACCTTCCATCTTCCATCCTTCTAATTAACCTTTGTATCTCCTATTGAAAATAATATATCATTTTTTCAAGAGACATATCTAATGTAAATGATGGTTCTTGATGCATTCCATCCTCCGTCTCTTCACTTCTCATTTTGCCTCCTATTCAAATCGATATGTATTAGCAGTTAGTAATTTCATCACTTTTTCAAGAGACATACTTGACATGGATGATGGTTCTCGAGACTCTTGTTGTTGAAAATTCATTGTCTCCTGCTGAAGTCGATGTGCATTAGCAATTACCAATTCCATTATTTTTTTCAAGGGACATATCTGATATGGATGGTGGTTATTGTTGTTGCTATTGATGTTGAAAACCTATTGACACTTTCGCATAATTCAAGTTGAAATTATTCCACCATCCTTGATCATACCCGTTTGAAGAAGGGTCATATCACATTTGAGGTTAGGGTGAAAAATCTCTAAATTTATTAATTGAGGCATTCAGGTAATCTTGAAATTCAAGACACATACCGGTTGAATGATTCGTGGTATAACAAATTTCACAGGTTGCAACAGCCATTTTTTCTAAGATAAAAAATAAAAAAATCCCTTGTGGTAAACCTAATATATAGAAAAGCCCCCTGTAGTTTCAAAACATACAACATGATACCTCATATTTTGAACTAAATTATAAAGGTGACAAAATCTATTAAACTTAACAGAAATGACTTATTGAAACCTGAAAAAACATTTAACCTTATTTTTAACAAATATACCTATTCTACCCCTTAACCCTCAATTCTCTCTATCTAGAGAATAAAACAAATGATTTTTTTAGCCTGTCTTATGCTTAATTATATCAGGACATTTTAGTCATTTCGTCCATTTTCGTCAAATTTAATAGATTCCGTCACCTTTACAATTTATTTCAAAGTATGAAATGTCGTGTTGTACATTTTGAAATCACGAGAGACTTTTCTGTATATTAGATTTACCACGGGGGATTTTTTTTTATTTTTTACCCTTTTTTCTATAAGAAAACTCAGTGAATCTGAATGTTGATCATCATAAAAAGCACAAGCCTCATTACCTTTCGTAAGAATATAATATCTAGTCTATCACCAAAATATTGAATGTTAGCAGCCATAAACTAGTGAACAAATGATAATAAGAGGAAAATAAAAATAAAAATAAAATAAACTTAAAAAGAAACAAATTAATCACTCACCAATCCCCGGCAATAACGCCAAAAATTGACATGTATTGAGCTTGAACAATAATAAGTACCTACTCAAAAAAATACAAATTTTGTATATAGTGGTGAGTAAAGTCGAATCCACAGGAACTGAAAATTTTTTTTCTTCTTGAGTTCAACGTATGGGGGATTTTATAAAAATATAAAAATAAATAATTAACTAAATTAATGCAACGCACAAAAATAGATATGAATGAATCAACAATGGATACGGCTCTAGCCAAAGGTGCAACATTTTAGACATGGTCCATTCAACTGATCATCGATGTAAAGATAATTCAATTACTCATTAATAGATTGGTTATAGTTGTCATACATGCGATAAACAACCAACTTTTTCTTATTTTATCGATAGCCAAGGTACGACCGTTGACTATTTCTCTAATCAAGAAACAGTCCTAGGTACAATCATAGGATTTAATTTCTCGATTGCATTAAGAATTGGAAAAGCACAATCCTAATCAACAAATACGCTACCAGAGTTTATTTAAATTAGATCATACGTTTCCCTAATATGGGACCAATCATGCTAGTCGTCACTGTTATTAATCAATAAAATAATTACGGATTTAACCGATTAATTTGCCAGTAGATTATTAGGTTAATTCAAATATCAGACTTTTGATATTCAAATAACAAAACAATCATAAGAAGTTAAATTAGAAAACATACAATTATCAATGAATAAAAGAAATAAATAAAATTAATTCGATCTCACATATGTTTGAACCCCGCCTTCAAATTAGCCTTCAACTAGAAAAAGAAATTCAACTACTTTCTATTGAGAATAACCCACGCAATTCCATTGGTGAGAATTACATGAAGTTCCACAATGGAATAAAGAAAACTCAAGGAAAGTCGAATAGAGGGGCCAAACGGCCATCCTTCCTCTCCTAGCAAAAGAGTCACGACCCCCATTTTATTGTTTCTACCTTACAAAGTACTAATCAAACTGGATTCCGGCTTCCCTTATTCTTCTTGTTTCCTAATTAATCTCAACTACTAATACTACTACTACTACTTCTCCTAGTAGTCTCGTGTTTCGAGAAAAAGAAAAGACAAGGTAAACGATAATGCCTTTCTGGTCTTGTTTACTACTATTAGTAGACTACTATTATTTAGCCAAATCAAATTGGTCTAACAAATCATCTTATCCGAAAATGAAAGATCAACAATGATCATTTGATGAAACATCCGTGATCGGACTTTCGAGACTTCGACTCATGGCTGGAAATTCCTCTTCAACTCCCGAGCTCTTCGGACATGCAAAACTTAAACTTTCACGTGCCTACGCCGAACAGCAGATCTAGTGAAAATGCCTTTCAATTACTTTTTGTTTTAAATCCCTGCAATCAACACAATTATAAAAAATGAGTATAACTTGACAATTAATGCAATATTTGGTAAAATAAACGAGGGAAACAATAATAAAATTAATGATAAAAATGGAACTTATCAATAGCCTACAACAATTTTAGGATAAAATCAAGTAATGATAAAGTGGACTAGAGGAATTGAGAAACAGGTGCATAATAAACACCTAGCAAAGAACAAAGCTTCTATGCTCCTCGAGAAGCAAAGCAGAAGGCAAGAAAACTTGAGAGAAGAATGAGGAAGCAAGAGAGAGAGAACAATGTGGTGCCGAGTATATTGCCTTCTCAGACTATAAAGGTCGTAACATGATACAATCTTTTACTGCCGTCCATGTAGCACCCTTCGAGTTTTTGAAAGTTATACTTACCTCCTTCATTGAATGGGTTCATACTAAATAAACATTAATCTCCAAGGTACAAGTTGGATTTTAATTACAAAATCAACCTTGTTATCCTCTTAAGAGTTTTTTTTTGGTTGATTTCATATTGCACTCTTCAACTGTATTTTGATTCCTACTTGTTCCTTAATTCTTTAATCCCTAATGCATACCATGATTTCTACTTTGATCCCTAAGCTATAAATTTTTTTTGTGCCCCCTAAGTTCTAAATTGAGGTATGCTCAGACTCCTACTTTGGTTTGTAAATTTATTTTTTCCCTCTAATTCTAGAATTCCTTTTTGGCTTGTTTAATTTGATTTTTTTATACCCTCACAACATGCAAACATGCTGCTCACTTGACTACTATCGTATTAGTTTTGGAGATTTCGTTAATGATTTTGCTTAAGTTTAAAGACAAATTGTCATAGTTAATAATTTAGGGACCAAAAAGAGATTTGAGAAATAATTAGAGGGTGAAAATGGAATTAAACCTTAGTTTTTAGAATTAATCCTTCACATACTGATATTGTATACACTATCAGTATTGAATAAGTAGCAATTATGAAAAATTTGAATTTGAAATTCAATTTTTATATATATGTTATGGATCAAACGGTGATGATGTATATTTTATTAGTGTATATATAAGATTTACTCTATTTTTAAAACTATTCTTCCTTCTTAGTAAGTCAAACCCTGAACTTTCTGTTACAACATAAAGCGTATCGTATATTAAAAAAAAAGTAAGGCATTTTACCAATGAATTTGCGGTTGGTAATTATATTCTAAAGAGTATACAAACTCCTTTTTGTATCCAGTTATCATTCTATTTTCCTAACTATATAATTTGAAAAATATTTACAAAAGATATGTTAAAAGGCAAATAATAAAGGGCCAAAAATCTCGATTGCCATTAAACTATTTCCCGCATCTACTTTTGACCATCGAACTATTTTTTGTCTCAATTTAGCTACTCAACTAACTAATCAGTACACTGTAGCCATTTCATTAGATTTTGCTCTTAATCTACAAAATAAACCTAACATGTGCAAATCACATGTCAAACTCTAAGGGTAAATATGTCTACTGAGTTTCTCGACTTGAAGATAAAAAATTTCAACAGCCACTAAACTGCTCTAATAGTATACTTTTAACCACTCAATTATTTTTTGATTCAAAATGACCACTCAACTCACAATATGTATATTAGTGGCCATTTTGTCCAACTTCGGTGTTAAACCTAATGGAATGAGTTGCATGTGCTCTGCACACACTAAAAACTATAGGCGAGTTCATCCAAATATATGAGACAAAAATCTTAAATAGCTATTGAAGTATACAAATAATATATTCTTAGTGATCTTTCGTTCAAACTGGTCACTCAACTCACCAAAGTAGTATATTAGCGACCTTTCATTTATTAAATTTTATCATTAAATCTACTATATTAGCGATCTACTATATTAAATTTATCATTAAATTTTATATTAGCAATCTTTCATTCAAATTTTATCATTAAATCTACTATTTTCAACTATTAAACATTCTAATTTTTTTTGTTAATTAAAAATCTAAAACTCTAGATGGGAAAAAATCTAAAAGATTGACCTTACAAAATTGTCCTATTTTGGGTATGCGAAATGTGCATAGAACTCATTCCTTTAGCATTAGCAGAAATATTTGACAGAATAACTACTAGTATACTGATTTAAGAGTTTAGTGATTATATTGAAACAAAAATTATTTGAATGGCCAAAAGAGTATGTGGGGAATCGTTTAGTGGCTGTTGGACTTTTTAGATTTGGATTGAGAAACTTAATGGATATGATTACCCTTAAAGTTTGACACTTGATTTGCATGTGTTTGGTTTATTTGTAAACTAAGAGAAAAATCCGATGAAATAACCAAGGGTATATTAATTAATCAGTTGAGTGGTTAAATTGAGACGAAAAATAGTTTGGTTGCTAGAAATAAATGACAGAAGTAGTTTAGTGGTCGCCATTTTTTTTTTTGCCCAATAATAAAAGAGCAAAATTTGTTGTGCAACGTGCATGGTGGTTCACACATGCAAGTCCTCCATTAGCCCCCTTGATTTTCCTTGCAGATCCCAGAAAGAATATTGCTTATGGAAACGAGCTAAACAGTGTAAATTGAGCAAAACTGTAACAATAAAGGATCAAAATAGTAATACTTCCAAATGGATAATGTCCAAACTCCTAGAAAAAGTGACCAATCTTTATTATACGGAAGTTTGTCAAAATAGTCCCTCATATTTTTAATAAACACTATTTCAGTCACTCACATTCAAAATCAATCAAAATAGTCTCTTAGATATTAAATAAAAATGTGCCCATTTAGTCTCAGAACTCATTTTTTATTAGTTTTCATGTCAAAAAGCGCACTGTGTCTTAGGGTCCCACAATTTCAATGGCAAAATGGGAACATTCATTTCACTTGAAAAAAAAGGAAAAAAAAACTGATGACAATTGCATGATCACTTCTCTAGGAATCCTAATTCTTATCCACCAAACCCGTAGTCGAACAAGAAAGCATAAAGGTCAGTTGCAGGTTACTCTTTCATGTTTGATTATGAGGTTGGTGGATAAAAATTAGGATTCTCTATTCAAGAGGTGGTCATATGATTGTCTTGTACTTTTTTTTTTTTGGAAGAAAATAAATTGTGTTCCCATTTTGCCATCAAAATTGTGGGCACCTAAGAGGCGCGCACTTTTTTGCCAAAAAACTAATAAAAAATTAGCTCTGTGACCAAAAGGATGCATATATATATATATATATATATATATATATATATATATATATATATATATATATATATATATATTTAAGGGACTATTTTAGCTAATTCTAATTGTGAGGGGCTAAAAAAATTATCGAAAATGGAAGGGACCAATTTGACAAATTTTCCTTTATAATATTATCTGCATGTGTAATATTAATGGGATCGGGGCTTTACAAGTTTTATTTTCCACAAGTTTGCAAAGATTATCAGGGGCCTCTCTAGAACTAAACATGTAAATTCCATTTTAAAAAGATTATTAAATTGCAAAGATTGAAATGCACAAGAAAGACGTAATCTCGAAGAATCAAAAGTATTTGAATAAGATCAGAATCCAAATCAAAGTGATCAACAACCAAAATCATGTGATCAAGAGTGAGCTATTACTTAAGAAACACTTTATTCTTTATTAATTAGAAAAACACTCAAATCTTTATCCACACGTGAATCACCAATTATATCTTTGATTATTTTCTGCAGGTATGAACTATGAGGTCAATTTGGTGTATCCATTATGTAAGAGGCAAATCAAAACTCAGAAGAAATGTAAGAATCTATATCCAGAAACCATTATTGCGCATAACTAATTGTTTTATACGGAAACAGTACCCACCACATGCGAGCCAACTTAGAGCTAAGAAGAAATATGTGGTTGCTGCGGAATCAATCTCAAGAAACCAACGTTGCACCTCAACATTATTTTATTTTTAGCAGAAAACCTTAATTATAAAAGTAAGTAGACGGACAATCATAGAGTTCTAGTGTCGACGCATCCAACGCTAGCTCACCAAATCTAGGCCTTTTTTGGATTGCATTTTTTGCCAAAAACTTTTGTAAATTTTCGTGAGAATGTTTTTATTATATATTCTTATTACATTTTTACTTTACATACATCACATTTTAAGAAAATTAGTATACTATGTTCTTTTTATATAAAAACTCTCCAAAATTATAATATACATCTTTAAAAATGTACTACAGTATATTTTTCTATAATAACTTTTAAAAATTACAATCTAAACCGAGTACTAGTCTCACTAAATATATAGTCGAAATTGAAAACAAAGTGATTTCACGTGACCTAGCCAAATTAAGACCCCATAAATTCCATTGGTTTCATCAAATTAATATTTGTTTGGATAATAAATTATTTATCAAATTTTATTTACTTACATCATCGACATTATTTACATACATCACATCCAAAAAATATTAAAGTATTTTGTTCTAAAAAATTATTTCAAATATTCTACTACCCAAACACACTGATCTAAGTTAGGTCTTTTGGAGCCTTACTAATGATCTAAAGCCTCAGCGAGGCAGTTGCACGTGTGTGTGTGCGTGTTTTTTTTTTTTGCTTTAAAGGTATACAGTTCTTTTGTCCAAAAGCATACATCTACTAGGTAAATTTGAATGTTTTATTTGAATTGGTACTTGAGGAAGTAAAATTTTGTCCTCAATTATGATTTACTCTTAAAAATGTCTTTATTGGTACCTCCTTTCCAGCACAATGACATCAAAAAGACAGTTATTAATCTAAGAAAGAATTATTAAATTGCAAAGATTGAAGTGCACAAGAAAGGCATAATCTGAAAGAATAAAAAATATTTGAATAAGATTGAAATCCAAATCGAAGAGATTGATAACTAGAATCATGTGATCAAACGGTGCAGCCACTGCATAAGAAAAACTCTATCCTTCATTAATTAGGAAACACTCAATTATTTTACCCACTCGTTAACCATCATACGATTATATTTTTCTATAAAACTTCCCAAAAATTACAATCTAAACTGGACCGAATTCCGGAGCAGGTCTAGTCAATGTCGGTTCAACTCACCAAATATGTAGTTAAAAACTCAATTTTCTTTATTCAAACCCAATTTCTGAGCGGGTCTAGTCAATGTCTGTTCAACTCAATTGATTTAACTGAATACATCAACTCAATTTTTGATCGTCGGTTCAAAACGTTATGGTCAACGTTTTCGCCTTTTAAAACACTGGATATAATTTTAGTACAAAACTTGAGTTTATAGCTTGTACAACTAAATTTGTACAAAAATCACATTTCATTCCTGATGTTGTTAAATTTATACAACTTGTAAGGCCCCAAATCCAGCTTGAGCTTGGGTTGGAGATAACAAGTGATACTTGGATACGAAGAAATTGGAATTATTCGGTTACGGACATTTTAGTATGTATATTATACGTGGTATTGATTATTCCAAGTATTAAATAATCAATACTTTCTTTTCTAATTTACATTTTAAATAAAATTTAGAGATGACATCCCTCCCCCATGTATGGGGTTTGCCATTATTAACAAAAAAAAGACTATTCCAAATATTGAAAAAGAAAGATATCTTTCACTTAGATATCAAATTATTAGAATTAAACTTTTTATTGGATGTCTCTTTTGGACAGTGCAGTGTACCATCCATGGCCGTGGGTACGTCTCTTTTCATTTATCTTGGCATCTTAATTTTTCTATATTTTTATTTGGTTTTCTCCTCTCCAGCCGTTGGAGACCAAATTTTGACTTTTCTCAAAGTTATACTTGCTTCAGGCACTAAGAGACTTGTCAAGAGTGAGACATCCAAATTTAGGTATTTAATTAAGAGAGTTCAACTTAGACTAATTTGCTTTTCCTAAAAGAAAAGTAAAAAAAAATTGGATTAATTTGCAACTAAAAGTTACACCTCAGCATTGACAACTCGACTTGAACTTTTCTTTTTATTTCAACTTTAGGTGGACCAAGTCTGCTAGTTCTCAGTATAACATGTATTACCAGTTGAGTCAAAGTGCTCACTTGTGGTCCCAGCCCCCCCCCCCCCCCCTCCCCTCCCACGCCACACCCATCCACAACAAAACACCAAAAAAAAAAAGAAGGAATAGTAATTTTTATGCTTTTGACTGCAACCAAGTATTCACCGGAAGGTCTAAGGACAGGTATACAGCGAATGGGTTTAATCAATTATTTTTGAACATGCTAGAGGCTAGACCAACTATTAGATTTTCCTTTTTTTCATTTTAAACTTTTTGACCAATGACCAGTTTTTTTTTAGTTCTTTCTTTTGTCCTTAAAGAGGATGAAAAATAGGGTTCCTTTTACTTTCCTATTACCTGAGAACTTAAAAGTACTTACAAATTATGGGTGAAATGACATGAGTTTTGATATTCGAAACTCCAATGTCAAATATCAAGATCTTGTGCAACGCATATGCACAATATAGTAGATCTTCCAAAGAAAAAAAAAAGGAAAATTCTAATGGTAAATCTCAAAATAAAAAAGATTCTCACATTTTGAGGAACAATACAAGTACAAATTAGCTTTTGAGAAAGAAAAACAAGGAATTATCGACTGTGGAGTGATATTTATGCATGGACATTAAACATCACTGGAATTGAACTACTGAGGCTTCTGACACGTAAGAATGCAATACTTAAACAGGCCATTTTTGAATCTGTCGAACACTGACGGCATCATCAGGAGAACACTGACCGTTTTTATTGTCGTTGGGCATGGGTTTTATCCCTCCAACCTCGACAGGTTCGGGTCTTATCCCACTGACCGTTTTTATTTTAGTTGGGCTTGGGTTTTATCCCTCCAACCCGGCAGGCTCGGGTTTTATTCCACTGACCGTTTTTATTTTTGTTGGGCATGAGTTTTATCCCTCCAACCCCGGCAGACTCGGGTTTATCCCACTAACCGTTTTTATTTTCGTTAGGCATGGGTTTTATCCCTTCAATCTTGGCAGGTTCGGCTCGGGTCTTATCCCACTGACCGTTTTTATTTTTGTTGGGCATGGGTTTTATCCCTCCAACCCCGGCAGGCTCGGGTTTATCCCACTGACCGTTTTATTTTTCGTTGGGCATGAGTTTTATCCCTCCAACCTCGGCAGGCTCGGGTTTTATCCCACTGACCGTTTTTATTTTCGTTGGGTATGAGTTTTATCCCTCCAATCTCGGCAGGCTCGAGTTTTATCCCACTGACCGTTTTTATTTTCGTTGGGCATGGGTTTTATCCCTTCAATCTCGGCAGGCTCGGGTTTTATCCCACTGACCGTTTTTTATTGTCGTTGTCGGCAGACTCGGGTTTTATCCCACTGACCGTTTTTATTTTCGTTGGGTATGGGTTTTATCCCTTCAATCTCGGTAGGCTCGGGTTTTATCCCACTGACCGTTTTTATTTTCGTTGGGCATGGGTTTTATCCCTCCAATCTCGGCAGGCTCGAATTTTATTCCACTGACCGTTTTTATTTTCGTTGGACATGGGTTTTATCCCACTGACCGTTTTTTATTGTCGTTGTCGGCAGGCTCGGGTTTTATCCCACTGACCGTTTTTATTTTCGTTGGGCATGGGTTTTATCCCTCCAACCTCGGCAGGCTCGGGTTTTATCCCACTGACCGTTTTTATTTTCGTTGGCATGGGTTTTATCCCTCCAATCTCGGTAGGCTCGGATTTTATCCCACTGACCGTTTTTATTGTCGTTGTCGGCAGGCTCGGGTTTTATCCCACTGACCGTTTTTCTTGATTATTTGATTAGTAATTGTGCTTTATCATTCATTTTGTATTTCATGTTAGAAGTTCTGAGAGTTCAGACCTTTTCGATTTTTGTCAAGATCACAGATGGTCAATGTACATGTTTCATTGGGGTTCACTTGCATTCGAACTACGTTTGACCTGATTCCCATAGTGGGATACGTAGGCAACTCTACATGAGTTCGGTCATATTTTCTGTAATATTACTACATCCTTTTGCTCAATGGTTATAGCCAAGTGTTGGTTTATTATTTTAGCTCAGGTGCAGCTAGGAGAGACAGGTAAGCAATTTGGTGTCTACGTCTTTGTCTTGAGTTTTTTTAAAACTCTAGAAAAAGAGGGGCAAGCTGTAGACAACAAATTTTTGTCAATTTTTAATGTTTTCCTGAAATTTTATCTATTTGATAAGTTATTATTATTA
Source organism: Coffea arabica (assembly GCF_036785885.1). Lineage (NCBI taxonomy): Eukaryota > Viridiplantae > Streptophyta > Magnoliopsida > Gentianales > Rubiaceae > Coffea > Coffea arabica. Next base: position 18,231,508 of record NC_092321.1, read on the forward strand.
TTATTATTTTTAATATATATTAATGTGTGATTTTCTCATTTTTGTAGGTTTGTTTTTGGAAAAAGAAAAAAAAAACACAAAAAAAGAAGAAAATCAAGAAATAAAAAATCTTCTCATAATTATTGCTCTTTCACCAAATGCACTGTTGATCCATTTTTGCACTCAAAAATCTCCATGCATCTTTCTTTTTTTATTTGGAAGAAATCATCATTTTATCCCATGCACCTTTCTTTTCTTTTTTCTTTTTTTTTTCAACACAGGGGTGTCCGGGTCAATCCTTACGGGGCCCGACTAATCCCCTGCGGCCCAAGCCCGGTGCCCCAACCCGGCCCGAACGCGTTAAGTGCACGGAGGAATCCAGCGTAGCGGAGACTCGAACTTGTGATCTCAGGGTTCACTGGTGAGAGGCGCTGCCGCTGGACCATTCACGCGGGGGCCCATGCACCTTTCTTTTCATTAGGGGGAGAAAATCATTTTGGTGAACCTAACACACAAAAGCTCCACCTTTGGCTCCAACTGCTCTCTCTCGGGTCTCTCTTCTGGAGACAAAAAAAAAGAGGAAAAAAGGGAACTCTCCACTTTTCCTCCCAGGACATCTCTCGGCTCTCTCCCAGAGGAGGAGACAGAAAAAGCCACAACAAGAAAAGAAAACTTCCTGGACACAAGAAGGCAGCCGCCGGTTGGACAAAGAGCCTGGAGCTTCCTCAAAATTTTAGTCAAAGGACCACAACCTCATTGAGGTATTCTTTCCAGCTTTTCCTTTTTTAATTAATTAGATTACATGCATGTTTTGCTACCTATTTGTCTCTTTCTTTCACTGATTTTTGTTGCTATTGTGGTGTTGTTGAAGTTTTTTTGGGACAAGCCTGCATGAAATTAAGAAAAAAGGAAACGGTGCTGTGAATGCATGCCAAATGCTTGATAAAGTGCCGAAATGGAAAAACGGATTAAAAAGCTGAATATTGTGCATGTTGTTGTCAAAACGGATGACCGTTAGCTAGCACCAGGCCTGGAAATGTGTGCTTATCTAAATTTTTTGGAGTTTTGAGCTTTAAAGGCATTAGAATAATTTTCTTCATTTTTGGGGCTGTTTTGATTTAATGCATCCTTTTGTTGTTGTTTACTTGTCAAACTAAGATTATAGTTGTATTGTGGAAGTTATAAGGAGGGTTTTGGCATAATTTTTATGATTTTTGGTGAAGATTTGAGGGTTTTAAAAAAATAAAAACTGAACTGATTTCTTGGCATTTGGCCACTTTTGGGTCATTTTCTGTAAAAACTAAGTTCAAAAATGGAACCTACGCGAAAAATCGAGTGAAAGGGTGTATTTTGAGAAATTTTGGTGACCGGAGAGGTCGCCGGAGGCGGTGGCGGCCATGCTGAAGCTTCTTCAGCTGGCCGAAGAAGCATAGAAAGAAACGATTGGGGAAGGAAGAAAAAAAAGGAAAGAAAGAAAGAAGAAAAAAGAAAATAAATTGGGCTAATGTTTTTTTTTCTGATGGGCCAAGAGTTAGTTTTGGTTGGGTTTTGGGAATGGGTTTTGTTTTTTTTTTGGGTTTCGGTTGGGTTAGTAGGTCAGAGCCCATGCATTGTTTTTGTTGGGTTTGAGTAATGAAAAGATGGGCTAGCCTGGTTGTTTGGCTTGGATTTTCGGCTGGGCTTAGGAAATGTTTGGCCCAAAGAAATAAAAATGATGGCCCAGTGGCCTTTTTCTTACCCAAATCAGAAACCGAAAGTTGCACTTTAACCCCTGATCTATGGAGTAGTTTCACTATGGCCTAGAACATTTTAAATTCCTTTCACCTAGGTCCTTAAGTTAATTTCACTTTGGTCCCAAAACTTTATCTTTCATTTGATTTTGGCCCCTAAACTTTGAAAAAATATAATTTCTATCTCCAAAAGTTTTTCAATTTTGCAATTCAGTCCCTAGTGAATTTTGACCCTCTTTTATTATGATTGTTTCTTTTCTTTAATAGCTAATTATGCTACTTTTGAATATACTTAACTTGTAATTTTTAGATGTTCTTAAATTTCTTTACGTTTGACATATTAGTGTGAATTTAGTATTTTTGTTATTATTATTTTTCAATTAAATTGGTGCCATGATTCTTTTGTTCATTTTGAGTATAAATAGGGCAATTTGACTCCGTTTAGTCACCACTTCAAAAGGGAGGTACCCCATTATTATTATTTCAATGTCAATTACGTGCTCTTATGTGCTCCTACGTGCTCCTATATGTTTATATTTTTATATGCTTTGTTTATTTGATTTGAATGTTCATTTAAATTTTTTTATGTTTGTTTTGTTAATTTTATAATTATTTGAGAGGCATTTAAATACCTCAAAAATGTAATAGATAGGATAATTAGATTTGTTTTATTTTATTTCCCTTTTTAGATTGTAGTTAGGCGCTCCCCGATGTAATAGATAGGTTGTGTGATTATGTGGCTTATGTATTACGTGCCTTACCCGCTTTCCTTAGAATTTTTGCATCTAGATATTATGCTTATGTGTTACATGCTACGTGCTCTTATGTGTTTATTTGTTTTAATTTATGCCTACTTGTCTTATTATGTATTAAAAATGCATGACGTCACCACACTAGTCCAACGCTAGTTGTGGCTTCTCCCTCCGTTTACTTGCTAGTTCAACGCTAGTAAGGATTTTTAGAAATGAGTTAGTCCAATGCTAGACCCTTTAAGCCGTCTTGCATTAGATTCATTTTTGTGTGATATTCATTACATTTTTATTCATATTTTCATTTTTAGGATCTTTTCTCATTTGCGTGATATTCCCTATTATATTATCCCCTACCCTCTATATGTGCTAATCATGTCATTTAGAATTGCATCTCATTTAAGCTAGTTCATTTGCTTGTTCATGTTAGGATAATTATTTTCAAACATGGGAAATGGGTGATTATAACTTTTTAGTTTAAATACCCTATTAATCCATGTATAAGAAAATTATGTCACGAGTTTTTGCCTCTCGTACCCTTTATGTTGCATTCCTTTTTTCTTTGATCACTTATATATGTATATAATTTAATTTCTTTTCTTTTATTTTAATTTCATCATCCGCATACTCGTGACACTTTCAAGGAATCATTGTGGCCTTCGCAATTAATGCGATTGGTTCGATTAAACCCTTAAATGGATATTTTGACCCTTTCGATATTTTATAAATTTAGATTTGCATCCATGTAGGAAACATTCAAATATGATAAATTAAGGGTTAGATTAGGAAAATTTTGACTAAACCTCGCAACTAGTTTAGACTAGATTGAAAGGGTGCCTTAGATTTGAGTTTATCGAACATTTACCTTCCCTTTCTTTAACCGTGGCTCCCGAATCCATTTTCTCTTATTTTTCAAAAACCTGGAGTTGTCGAAAAAGGGTTTTATTTTATTTTATTTAAATACACTTTTTGGGTGACTTGGTACACCCAAACTCGATATCAAGTGGCGACTCCTAATTTTTCTTCAAAACCCTTTTAGACTGAATTTTGGACCCAAATTGTCGCATTTTTTAAAGTCCCATTTTAGGTCCTTTTTCACTTATTTTTAAATGGAAATCATATCTTTTATAAATACCTTTTTATTCTTATTTTTCCATCGCGAAAAATGGGACGCGACAATTAACTTTTCAATTTTGTTTATTTTATTGTCATTTTCATTCCATTAATTATCCTCCAATTTTATTCTATTGACTTGAAAAGAAACAACTTCCTATCTGTTCCCTGTGGAATCGACCCTACTTGCCACTGTATGCAAATTTAATACTTTTATAGATAATTCTGATATATCGGATCAAGCAAACTCTTCGGAAACAGGGTGAATCAAGTAACCCATTGCACACCTAGGGTCCCTACTCCAGTAGTTGGATTTATTTTATAATTAATTGTAATGGTAACTAGGACTTTTTAGTAATTATTATTGCATAAACTCGACACCTGTCAATTTTTGGCGCCGTTGCCGGGGACGGTATTTTGGTTAATTTTGTTTCTTTTTAAGTTATTTTTCTTTGGATTTGTCTGGTATTTTTCTAATTTATACCTCGTTCTTTTCGTACAGTCGAATTGATTTTTGATCCGGAAGTAAAGAAGACTACGCGTCGAATTAGAAAAGAAACTAGACAATTCCGAGAGGAGCAATCTAGCACTGCATCTTAGAGACTGGATCCTGAGGTTAAGTCAACAGATTCGAGTGGTGAGAATTCAAGTGACCCAAGCCAAGAGGACATCCTTATAGCAAATGCAAGAATACTAAGAGAGTTGGCTGCTTCGAAATTGACCTAACAGCCTTTGTACATCACATTCTCTATCCTACCTGAGAATACTTCATTCGAACTGAAATCAGAATTAATTCACCTCTTACCCACGTTTCATGGCCTCTCGGGCGAGAAACCCCATAAACACATCTAAGAGTTCGATGTGGCATGCTCCAGTATGAAGCCTCCAGGAATTACTGAAGAGCAGATCAAACTTAAAGCATTCCCTTTCTCCCTCAAAGATGCAGCAAAGGATTGGTTATACTATCTACCTGTAGGTAGTATCACAACATGGGCCCAGTTGAAAAAGAAATTTTTGAAAAAATTCTTCCATGCATCCTGGGTTACAAGTATAAGAAAAGAGATATACAACATTAAGTAATATCCTGGAGAATCCCTATATGACTATTGAGAGAGGTTCAATAAGTTGTGTACTAGATGTTTGCAGTATCAAATTAGTGAACAGCTATTGATCCAATATTTCTATGAGAGACTCCAGTCGTCTGATAGGAGTATCATTGATGCTGCGAATGGGGGAGCATTTGCGAACAAGACACTTAGAGTAACATGGTTGCTTATTGAAGCTATGGCAGAGAACTCTCAACAGTTTGGCTTCCGTGAGAGTAACCCTACCCGTAGGGTCAATAAGGTAGAGACGACATCCATTCAGCAATAGCTGTCGGAGCTAACATCTTTTGTTCGGCAATTAGCTGTGGGGAACGTGCATCAAGCAAAGGTCTGTGAAATTTGCATAAATGTGGGCCACTCTACTGACTCATGCCCTATTTTGCAAGATAATGGAGCTGAAAAAGTGAACATGGCTGGAGGCGTACCCACGCCCCGTAGGCAGTATGATCCATACTTGAACAGGTAAAATTCAGGTTGGAGAGACCACCCCAACTTCAGCTATGGGAACAAGACATAGAATTCATTCACAAATCGTCCGTCAGGATTTCAGCAACCATGGCAACCAAATCCTCAACCTTCGTTCTCCAATCAGGAGGTTTTGTGGAGGATATTATTAAGAGTCTGACCACAAGTACTACTCAGCTTCAGCAAGAAACGAGACCCTTGGCCACGAGTACTGCTCAGTTTCAGCAGTAAACTAGGTCGGGTATAAAAAAATCTGGAGATTCAAATAAGTCACATGGAAACTGCAATTAATCATTTAAAGTCCCAAATTTTTAAAAAATTACCATTACAACCCGAGACAAACCCCAAGAATGTGAGTGCCATGACACTGAAAGTGGTAAGGAAGTGGAGAGGTCTAAGGCCACGAAACTAAAGAGCAAAAGTGAAGACGAGATCGAGAAGGAGTTGGAAGAAAAAGGATGCATTCGTGAAGACCCTAAGGTAACTTTTATTCCATCAATACCCATTAAATCTAATTTAACTTCTTTTCCATGCAGGTTGGAGAAGACAAAAAAGGCGGAGAAAGAGAAAGAGATCCTAGACGTATTCCAAAAATAGAGATCAACATCCATTTATTGGAGGCAATTAAGCAGGTACCAAAGTACATAAAATTTTTCAAAGATTTATGCACGCATAAGAGGAAGTTGATGGGGATGAAAAAATAGCAGTGGGAGAAAATGTATCGGTCATACTCCAAAGAAAGCTTCCATTTAAGTGTGGAGATCCAGATATGTTCACGATCCCTTACAAAATAGGAAATACACCGATTAGGAAAACAACGTTAGATTTAGGGGCGTCAATCAACGTGATGCCAAAAATCATTTATGCGTCCTTGAATCTTGGACCATTAAAAGAAACGACCATCATATTCCAACTAGCTGACTGTACCAATACTTATCCAGAGGGGTTAGTTGAGGATGTCTTGATTTAGGTGAATGAGCTAGTTTTTCCAGTAGACTTTTATATCTTAGATATGGGAGATGAAAAATCGTTAAATTCGTCACCTATTTTGTTAGGTAGATCGTTTCTTAGCACTGTTAGGACTAAAATATATGTGAACAAGGGTACTTTATCAATGAAATTTGATGGCGAAATTGTAAATTTTAATATTTTTGAGACAATGAAATATCCAGAGAAATCTAACTCAATTTTTGCTTTGAATGTTATTTAGCCTCTTGTACAGAAAACTTTTGAATTGGATGGTGAAGACGTGTTGAAAGTGGCCTTGACCAAGCATCTTGAATTGGGCGTAACTCCTAATATGAACATGAAGGATGAGTTGCACCACGCAGTTGACGTATTACATTCATTTCCAATCATCCCCCAAGGTATGAGCTTACGTCTCTTTTTGTGTCGAAAACTCAGATAAAGTTGCTTCCTTCAGTTGTGCAGGCATCTGAGTTAGAACTTAAACCTTTTCCGAAACATCTAAAGTACGCATTCCTGGGAGACCAAGAGACACTTCCGGTGATTATTTCTGCCCACTTATCTCCAAGTCAAGAAGACAGCTTGGTGCAAATCCTTAGAGATCATAAGGAGGTGATTGGGTGGAGTATAGCATATATCAAAAGAATAAGTCCGCCCTTATGTATGCACTGGATATGGCTCTAGGATGTTGCGAAACCGGTAAGACAGGCGCAGCAGAGGTTGAACCTATAATGATGGAAGTTGGGAAAAAAGAGATACTTAAACTCCTAAAAATTGGAATTATCTTTGCTATCTCAGACAGTCCTTGGGTGTTTATGGATGATTTTAGTGTATATGGGGATAATTTTGATGAATGTTTTGATAATCTAACTCTAACTTTGAAAATGTGCATAGAAACGAACTTGATTCTTAATTAAAAAATATCACTTCATGGTAGAGTATGGTATTGTCTTAGGGGACGTTATGTCAGCTAAGGGAATAAAGGTAGATAAAGCAAAAATAGATCTCATTTCTTCTTTGTCTTACTCCATATGTGTACGGAAAGTACGTTCCTTTTTGGGCCATACAGGATTTTATAGGAGGTTTATCAAGGATTTTTCAAAGATTGGAGCACCCCTGTTCAAGTTGCTACAAAAGGACGTGACATTCGATTTCACTCATGAGTGCAAGGTGACTTTTGATAAATTAAAGGAATCGTTGACATGGCCGCCCGTCATTCAATCCCCAGATTGGAACCTGCTGTTTGAAATCATGTGTGACAAGAGTAATTATGTCGTAGGAGCCGTGTTAGGGCAAAGGATTAACAAGGCGGCGCACGCGATCTACTATGCATCGAGAGTATTGAGTGGAGCCCAACTCAACTACTTCACGATAGAGAAAGAACTACTAGCCGTTATTTTTGTACTAGAAAAATTTAAATCATATTTATTAGATGCAAAAGTAACTGTTTTCTCTGATCATGCAATCTTGAGGTAGTTGTTGGTGAAAAAGGATATGAAACCGAGGCTCATAAGGTAGATCTTACTCCTGCAGGAGTTCGACTTAGAGATCAAGGATAAGAGTGGGGCCGAGAACTTGATAGTTGACCATTTGAATCGGTTGCTTATGAATAGGGAGGATCTGCCGTTAAGAGAATCATTTTCCGAGGAGCAATTACTAGCCATTAATTCGTCAGTACCTTGGTATGCTGATATTGTCAATTTTTTGATAATGAATCAATTACCTACAGGTTAGCAAAAGGCTAAGAGAGATAAATTGAGAAGTGACGCCAAACACTATATCTGCAATGACCCTTATCTGTGGAAGCAATGTTTGGATCAAGTGATAAGAAGGTGTGTAAGTGCTGATGAGTTCCATTCTATTTTAACTTTTTGCCATTCTTTTGCATGTAGAGGGCACTTTGGGCCAAAGCGAACAACTCGTAAGGTGTTGGAGAATGGTTTCTATTGGCTCACTCTGTTTAAGAATGCATATTCATTCTGTAAATCTTGTAATAAGTGTCAAAAGATGGAAATATTTCTGCAGAGATCAAATGAGTTAAACCCCCATGTTATTTGTTGAAATTTTCGAAATTTGGGGTATAGATTTTATGGATTCCTTTCCCTCGTCTTTTGGTTTCTTATGCATTCTACTTGCTTTCGATTATGATTTTAAATGGATGGAGGCAAAGGCCACCGGACTAATGATTCAAGAGTGGTTGCAAATTTTATAAAGTCTAACATTTTTGTTCGCTTTGGGATGCCGAAAGCTGTAGTTAGTGACCGGGACACTCATTTTTGTAATAAAACGATCGCTGCTTTGTTTAATAAGTATGACGTACTCCACAAAGTATCCATATCCTATCATCCGCAGACGAATGTTCAGGCCGAAATATCGAATAGGAAGGTCAAATCAATCCTGGAGAAGATGGTGTAGCCTGACAGGAAGGATTGGAATTTGAAGTTGAAAAATGCTCTGTGAGCTTACCGCATCGCGTATAAAATCCCGATTGGAATGTTCCCATGTAGATTGATTGTTGGAAAGCCATGCTACCTCCCAGTAAAATTTGAACATAAGGCATTCTGGGCAGTTAAGCGATGTAATATGGATCTTGTGGATGCCGGAAGAAATAGAAAGTTCCAATTACAAGAGCTAGAAGAACTACAGAATGAAGTCTATGAGAACGCAACAATTTATAAGAAGAAGAGCAAAATCTTTGACGATCAATAGGTTTTAAGAAAGTCATTTATAGTAGGGTAAAAAGTCCTCCTTTATCACTCAAGACTTAAACTTTTCTTCAGTAAGTTGCAATCGCGTTGGATTGGTCCATTTGTCATTTTTAATATTTTTAATTATGATGTAGTGAAAATCTGAAATTTGAAGACGGAGAAGAAGTTCGTGGTAAATCGTCGCCGTCTGAATCCCCACTATGAGGGGTTTAATAGTGAGCAAGTGGAGGTCATATATCTTGATGATCCAAATTGTGAGGCTTAACTAGCTATTACTGTATCTAGCCAAAAACGTTAAAGAAAAGCACTACTTGGAAGCAATCCAAGAATTTTAATTGTGTTTTATTTCATATTTGTGTGTTCAAGATCGGTAGGTTTAGGTTCCTTTTGACAAACAATCTGTATTATAGGTCATGAGAATTTTTGTGCAATTTTATTCGGGGTTGGTGGCACAAATTCGTGGGAAAAAGACTTCATATTACAAGGCGTGCCCGCACATTGTATTCACAGTGCATGGACATTTGCAAAGCTTGGTGATCAGAAGACTTTAACCTCCAAGACGTGCCCAAGCCTTCCAACCTTTGTGATAACGGAAGTCAAAAATTGACCAGGACCTCTCTAACCCCATTTTTTACTTTTCTCTTTTCCTTGTCTTGTCTAGTCTTATCAATGTCCGTTGTTTTAGCTTCTAATCTTCCATATCCTTTATTTTGTCTTGATTTCAATTTCTTCTTTTCCTTTTCTTGTTCACTGCCGCCGCTCGCCAGTCAGCACCACCGCCGCGTCGCTGTCGCCGCTTCTCTCCTAGCTACGGCCGCGCGTCTCTCTCGTTCTTTCCCTTCTCTCTCTCTTTTGTTCTTTGAGGCTGCCGCACGCCGCCGCTGTCTGTCTGCCGCCAACTAGATTCTCAGCCCAGCGACGCACGCAGCAACCAGCACGCGCTGCTCACTCCGCGCTCGACCAGAGTGCCCCAGTCAGCAGTCGCACGTGCGACCCAACAGAGAGGCATAACCAGCACGCCTCTATGCGCTTGCCAGCGCTCGCCCAGCCGCAGGTGATACCAGCGCAGCGCCTATCTCCAGCAGCATGCAGCCTTCCCCTGTACGTGCCCAGCAGCCGCGTGTGACCTGCGCACCTGTCCAGCCCTTGGGTACGCAGTGGCGCCCATCAACCTTCTCCTGTGTGCCTGCCCATCCCTTGGGCGAGCAGTAGCACCCACCAGCCTTCTCCTGCGAGCCCAATGTGCCCAGTAGCTCTCTCGAGCACGTACAGCCCTTATGACTCTCTCTCTCGTCATGCGTCTTCACCGCGGTCTTCTCCAGCATGGCAAAATGGTACCTCTCTTTTCCTATATTTTTGCCACTCATTTTCGTATTTGGAGTCTTGTTGCTATATTTTACTAGATTTTAGGCTTTTTGTATCTGTGGATTCTGGTGGATCTGAGATTTGGCACACGTGACTGGTGATTTACTCTTTGTTGACTATAATTGACTGATAATTCTATTTGTGGGGTCTCGGATCTGTTGTCTTTACTGTTATTTGCCAAGTGACGCCAGTAGGGGATTTTTGTGTCGGTTTGCCTTATCCTTGTTTGTTGGGTATTTTGGTTCTCTAACTGCTGACTTTCCTGTTGACTGCGGTCTCCTTATTTCTATTTGGTGGTTGCCTCACTATTTCTGTGCCTATTTATATTCATTTCTGTGGTCTCCGAATGCCTCCGAAAAAGGCAACAACATCTGGTTCATCTGGGTCCCAACCTCATAAGAGGCGAGCCCCAATTCAACCTCCCACTCGGTCCTGTCTAGGTTTCTCTAAGAGTACTATATCTCCTAGGGACTGGGGAGAACCTATCACTGACCTTGCATGTGAACAACAGGACGATTGAATAGCTTGTTGCATCGTCCTTTTGCTCCGTGTAAGTGTTTTCATGCCCCGACCCTAGATCATTTGCAAATTGCACGAGAGGTTGAACAGTTGTTCTCGACAATTGGTTGGTAACGGTATCTGGTCATTGACTACCCTATATTTGAGGAGCTCTGCTATGAATTCTACTCCACTTTTGAGTTCACTAAAAATAAATTTATCACTTTAGATGAGTCGGGGGTGATTAAGTTTAGATTAAGGGATGCCCCACAGGATATGTCCATTAATCACTTTAATCTAGCTTTGGGGTTTATTAGTGAGGATACCATTTCCTCTGGGACGTATATCAACAGTGTATGTGACTATACCAGACCCTTTTTTAGTAATTACATTGACATATGGAGGGAGTAGTCCATGAACCCTCAACTTTATGATCCGAGTCAGTCCAAGGCCTCTCATCTTAAGGATCTGGTATTGAAGGTTATCCACCGGTTCTTGGCCTACAATTTCTCGGGTCGGAAGGACTCCTCCGGCACCCTTGCCAAGGCTGAATTTTATTTTCTTTGGTGCATGCGCAACAAGGTACGGGTTAACTTTGGGTGTTGGGTGGCCACTCAAATGTAATCCGTTATTCAAAAGCGGCATAAGCCGGTAATTATGAGCTCGCTCATTACTCACTTGGCCGTTCGGTTGGGATTCTTGACCTCAACAAAGAGCACAAGTTCGCTCTAACTCGTGAGATTGAGCCATTGCATTGGCGTAGCTTGGAGAGAATGGGTGTTATTTTCAAAGTAGGAGATGTATATCAGATTACGCCTCCTGGCGATGGCAAGTCACAGCTCCGGGTTCCTCCGACTGTCCATCCTATTAATTTACCGCTCCATACTAATCAGGCGGGTCCGTCCTCATACCATGCTCTCCCTGCTTGGGATTTCCAATACCGTTCCCTCCAAGATTCTGTCCGTGAACTAGGGGAGCGAGTTGAGGGACTAGATGGCTGTTGTAGACACCAAATTTTGAATAATTTGTATGTGGCATCTATTGCATGATTTTGGTTGTTTTAGATTGTTTGCATTCTAGTTCGTTATTGTTTGTTTCTCATTTTTAGTGGTTATTTTATTTTAGTTCATTTTTGGCCCTTTTAGTTGATCTATTTCATTTGTCATTTATTCTTGTTTGTTTTTTTAGTTTTATTTACTTTTAGTCTTAGTTTTTAAATTTTAAGATTAGCATGGAGTTGCTAGAGAGAAAAAGCAAAAACATTCAAAAAATAGGTTTTTAGTTTTCTTGGAAAAAACAATGGAAAAGAAAGAAAAAAGAAAAATTTGTTCACAAAAATATGTTTATTTCTTTACATTCAACCTTTTTGCACTTTAGTTATTTTTATTAAGTTATTTTGAAAAAAGAGGAAAAAATGAAAAATATGAAAAATGAAAAATGGAACAAAAAGATGGAAAATGGCCATTTTTGTTGTTTTTAGTTGTTTAGTTTTTAAATTATTTTCATTATTATTATTATTATTATTACCTGGTTTTTGGCAATTTGTTATTATTATTATTATTTATATTTTATCATTTCTGTATTTATTAAGTTGAAAGTTAAAAAAAAAAAAAAAAAAAAAAAAAAGAGAAACGCGACTTGCAAGCTGCGTTTTTGCAGCTTGCAAGGGAGGACTTCGGGCAGCCCCTTGGGCTGTAAATATAGAAGAGTGCTAAGGGTTTTAGGAGGGGGGTTCCTGGTATAAATAGCAAGAAAGGAGGCAGCCGCAAAGGGGAGAACCAACGGGGGGAAAAACAGAAGGGTTTTGGGGAGATAGAGAAAGGCTAGGAGTAACGGCTGAGGGATAGAGAGGAACCAAAAAAGTGACGGGAAAATCTGAAAAGAGTGGGGAGGAGATAGAGCGAGAGGGGTGAGATTAACGGCTGAAAACAAAAAGAAAGGGAGCTGAGCATCGGGGGACGGCTGTAAACCTACAAGAGAGGGAGAGCAAAACAGAGAAAAAGGGCTGGGGGAAAAGCTAAGGGGAAGAGACAGAGGGGCTTGACGGAAGAAAAGGGAAACGGGGAGTTGCGGCAGAGGTTGAGAAAACTAGCAAGGGCTGAGAATAGAATCGAGAGGGTGCCTGGGCAGTAAGGAGCTAAAAAAGAAAAGGTCTTCGGACAAAGGGAGTCTGGGAAAGTTTTGAGAAAGTCTGCGAAGCTAAGAGCGAGAGCAAGAGGACGGCTCGAGGAGGCAGCAACCTTTGTAGCAGCAGCTCTCAATCGCGGTTTTGGGAGCCCGTACGCACTGCTGGGCAGATTTCAAGGCCACTCAACTGTGCTAGCATTCTCAGGTACAAAATGTTTGTTTTTGGTGAGTTTTAATATGTTTTTATGAGAAGATAGGCCACGGAGGTGAATCTTTTGAATGATTTGCTGCTGTTTTGAGTTTTTGCTGGTCTCATGACTTGGCCATGATTGTTTGGTAGCTAAGATAGAGCACAGTAAGAGCCTATAGGATGGGTTTAGTGATTTTATAAGGTTGTATGATGAATCCATGAGCTCTAATTTTTCACGTGTTTGTATGAACAAAACCAGAGAAACTGCAAAAGCTTTCGGTTTTATGATTTTTGTTGTGTTTGGGACTCATAATGCTCCCTTGGTTGCTGTTTCTTTTATGTTCTTAAGATATTGATGATGGGTTTTAGCAAGGAAGGCTTGGGCAACATGGTTTCGGTTGGTTTGGAAATGGGTTGGAATTTCTGGTTCTGAATTTTGCATATTTGAGCATCCAGTTCACATTGCTTTTCTGCACTTTGTGTCCGCGAGTGTCTGTTCGATGCCTCCCCTCTCCTTTGCCTCCTATTCTTCCATTTCAGGCCTTGGACAAATTGGGAACTGCATAAACCATTTCTTTGATATGTTAGAGTTGTACAAGAAACCAAAAGCTGCTGCATTCGTTTTCTATACCTCTGCTGTTTTTCTTCGCAACAGCTCGTCAAGTGAGCTTTGTCATCTAAAGTGCTGGTTAATCTTGTTCTGAAAAGGAAGAAATTGGAAGTAGTGTTTGAGTTTGCATGCTTAGGGTCTAAAATACCTGAATCATGATCGAACACCTTGCTGAAAAGCAGACAAGCAGGCTACCGAAACCATTTCTGCACTTATTTTTCAGAATTCTGGTATGATATATTTCCATGTTTTCTGGTCATTTGGATTGTGATCATTATGTAGTCTGTTACTTGGCTTAAAGTTGTGATGCTGGGTTAAAAATATCTGATCAAAGCTATATATTTGAGTCAAAATCTGGTTTGCATGATGAAATGGAAAGAAAAGCCATGGCTGGAAAAATTGCAGAATGTTATTTCGGTGCTTTGCATGATCCCATGATGGAAAATGATATGAATGTCCAGTGATTGTGTATTAATTGCTTAAAATGCTGAAATGTGGATTGCTTAAGATGATGAATTGAAAAGAAAACAGCTTTTGAAGAGAATTTGCATTTTGTATGATTGTTTGTCTGTTGAATGCTCAACGTTGCTGCTGACCTGGTGTAGCTTCAGGTTTGATGTTTTGGTTAGAAGTTTTTTCGATGAAAATGGTGTCTAAAGATTAAGGTCCGCATGTAAAGAAAATGAGAATAGCAGCTGCATTTTGTTGTAGAAAGCCATCAGCCGAGATGTTAGTTGCAGAAACAAACTCTCACGTAACTTGCATGATTTTTGCATGAAAATGACTTTTGCAAATTACATTCCAACCCCTCAAGTCTCTTCTTGTTCCACTAGGACCCAATCAATTAAAGAATTTCATCAAATTGGTCCTTGATAATTTTAATTTGTGCAACTTCATTGCTTGTTTGTTTCAATTGTCTACCATGCTTTGTTTCAATTGCACTTAATTCATGACTTTAGGGGCTTTATGACCAAGTGAGCTTGTGTTTGCCTATTTTCTTTAATTTTCCCAAATAAATTGGTACCTTGACCTTTTTATTATTTTGGAGGGTAAATTAGTAACTTCACCTCATTAGGGCGTCAATTCAAGGGAGGTACACTCTATCCCTCATTTGCACTTCATTTTTTCCTACGTGCTCCTACGTGTTATGTGAATATGCATGTCTACTTCGCTTTACTTGCTTCCCTTTAATTCCTTGCGTTTATTTCATTTACTTTACTTTTATTTAAGTTTTTATGGGGTATGTGTACACCTCTTGGCTTGTAATAGATAGGGCTTGGCGAGCTTTCTTGTCCATTTTCCCTTTCCCCCTTTGTCTAAGTTATTCATTATGGGGTATGTGTACACCTCTTGGCTTGTAATAGATAGGGCTTGGAGGAGCATTCGATGAAGACCTATCGAAGACGTGTGCCTAGCTAGCAAATGTAATAGTTAGGGCTTTAATTGCCTTATGTGTCTTGCCTGCTTAGTTGTTACATGTTAATTTGCTTTGTTAGGGCCTTGCATCTAGTCGAGCATGCTAAATGTTATGTGCTACGTGTTTACGAGTGTTTTGGCATGTCTACTTGCTTTCATAGCCATGAATGAGTGTGATGGATGAATGTACGTTTCCGCTAGTCTAATGCTAGTCGGAATTCATAGATGGGCTAGTCCAACGCTAGACCCTTAGGATTTCCCTTTCGATAGTGCATATTTGCATGTTCACTACATGTCATGCATTCTCAATCCACTCTATCATCACACTTTCACTTTTGTCTCATTTGCACACATGCACCTTTTTATCACTTTCACTTGCACACGAACACTTTTATCTTCACTTGCACACGAACACTTTTATCCTCACTCGCACACGAGTACTTTCATCTTCATTTGCACACCGACACTTTCACACTTTTCTCTAAATTGCATACATGCATTTTGCCCACTAGCACTTGGAGTATATTTTATACATTCAAGGACATTTTCTTTGCACACTTCCCCTCACACTATTGTTTTTATTACTTTTTCACACAAACGCACATTTTTCATGGCATGCATTCATCCACTCATTTTTCACGTCATTTAGGTTTAGGTGTGACCTCTCCAAAAGGATCATTATTGGGCTTCACAATTAATGTGATTGGCACCACTCAACCTTTGAAGAGAAATTTCCCCCATGTCCCCCTAGGTCTAGGTTTTTGCATTCATATAGACATATCCAACACGCGATACATACCTTGGGTAGAAAAATTAGGAAAATTGGTTTAAGTCACGCAACTAGCCTTGGCTAGGTCGAAGGGGTGCCTTGGATTTTTATCCTTGCCTTCCCCTTCGTCAAATGTGACCCCCGATCCCTCTTTTGGTTACGTAGACCCAAAAGTTCTCTAAAAGGGTTTATTTACTTTTTTCATTCAAAAACAAAAATCATTTTTGGGTGACTTGGTACACCCTAACTCTATACCAAGTGGCGACTCCATTTTTCAAAAAACCCTTTTTGAACTTTATATGGCCAAACCGTCGCTTTATCAAGTCCCATGGCCTTTATTTTCATTTTGCACACGTTCACACCACACTACACACACCACACCCATCACAAACACATTCATTCAAAAAGTGGGGCGCGACAGTTGGCGACTCCACTGGGGACTTCCTAAGTGGGTCCGAGCATTTGATTTGGCCATTCTTTTCCCTTTTCTACCCTTTTTATGCGTAGCATTTGGATATTAGGGTTGCATTTTTCCTTTTTAGGACTTTTTGCCTCGCGCACGTACCAAACTACTCCCCACTCACGTATGTATGATTGGTTGTTTGGATGTATATTTTACTCGTTTTATCTCGCGCTTTGCATTGCATTTGGGTGGGGGATGTACCCTAGAGCCTCGCGTTGGTTCTTGATCCCTCCCCTCCAAACGAGCACTAGCATACGCGCATACGCTTTAATTATTTTTACCCCTCATTTATTTTTCTTTTAGTGGCTTGTCACGCCACTCCACCCTATTAGGATTTTAGGCGACCCACTTGGACATGTGATCGTATCACGACGTGTGCGTAGCATGATCCGAGGGGTCACTTGATCTTCCGCTTTAAACTTTAGGTTGATAACCTATTAGTTTTTAGTCGAAGGTTGAGGATTTTTTTTAGATTCGCCCAGACGGGTAGTCGTAACACGACGTGTGCGTAGCAACGTCTGGGGAATCGCTCGAGCCACCGACAAGGAACCTTGGGAGTGATGACCCTTGGTTTCCAAGTCTGAAGGCTCGGGGACCTATGACTTATCGAGTCTAGATGCATTAGTGAACCCTAACCTCATGCATCCATTTTAGCTTGCCTAGGGTAGAGTCAACCTTACCCTATTAGGGACACTATTCACGAGGGGAGGGGTCCAACCCCTTTCTTCTTTTTATTGCTTTATGTCCTTGTGTTGATTTCGTTGCTACAATGTGTTATGTGTATTTATCGGACTGAGCTAACTTTTCTTGGTTTTGTGCCCCAATTGCATTCACAAACCCTAGCAAATAAGAGGTCTGGCATGACTTTTTAGAAACCTACCCTTGTAGATAGGCTATTGCACGTGTGAAAATTGTGATATATCTAGTTCATAAATTAATGTCATACCATTTTAGGCTTACCCTGGCAAACAAAGGGCTCCTTAGGTCACGTCTCATTTCAAATCACATTTTTCCCTGCTTTGATAAGAATGGCATCATGCACAAACCATAGAAAGGGAATGCCACATAGGGAATCCCGTGTTTAGGAATAAGCCACCTTGTGTCTCGGATACTTAATCCAGTGAGACTTGCACGTTTACATTTTTGTACCATCCAAAGGGGTAGTGCACAAGGTAAGGTAGGATCCGATCATTTTCATAGAGTGATCTTTGGAATATGAGCATCTAATAATCACTTTTTGGCCATTTTATCAACAATTGGTAAAAATCCCTTGCGTGAAGGACATTAATTTGAAGAAATTTACAAATGATTCCTCTTATTGAGACGATAAATAAATTGAGGCCAAAATTTGATTTTTAGAAGGTCATAGACTAATGCACCTCAATAATTTTGAAATAACCAATGGCCGGACAATTCAACCAATCCATTTTGCCAATTCCTTCAATAAATCATCAATTCATTTGACCAATTTACCCTTTTAGGGTCACCTGGTCGATTTTGAATAAATCGTCGATTCATTTGACCGATTTACCCTTTTTAGGGTCGTTCGGCCGATTTTTGAACAAGTCACTAATTCAATTTCATTCATTTGGCCAATTCACCCATTTTTAGGGCAACCGAGCCGATTTTGAATAAATCAAGTTTCGTTCAATCTATTTGATCAACTTACCCTTTTTAGGGTGATCTGATTAATTTTGGATAAATTGAATTTCATTCAATTCATTTGACCTGTTTCCCTTTTTAGGGTAATTCGGTCGATTTTAAATAAATTATCAATTTCATTCAACCCATTTGCCCTATTAGGGTTTCATTGTCAAATTCCAAATTGGGAAATCTAGTCAATTTTGAAGAAAACCGTCCATTGCATCCAATCACTTGATCAATTAGGGTTTTGACCCGTAATTCACTGAGAAATTTTATCAACGAATTCCAATCTCTTCGATAGGAAGTTCGTCAAGGTCAAACCCGTGCGTTTTTGCAAAATCTTGTACCGATCAAAAGTGATCCATCCATTCGGACGTTGACCTCATTTTGATAAATATCTCTCGTCACCCCAATTGACCAAATTCTTTCAAAATTATTTTTCACTCCATGGGCTGATTGGATCCGTCAGGTATTGTATAGTGCCTGCTCTGGAGGATTGCATTTTCATGCTAGGCCTACCCTTGGCATAAAAGGGTTCCCCCATAGGACATGCATCCGAGTTTTCTGGATATCTACTAACTCTTGCCTTTTTCTTTTCCTTTTCTTTATTTTCTTTGGAATAATTAAGCGACGGCTAAATCTAAAGGCAATCTTTCAAAATTTTCAGGTAATTTTAAACATAGCTTCTCGTCGAAGCCCCATCATAACGCGATCCCGCAGTCAAGCCCAGAGGAATCGTGTAAACATGAGTTCACAACCGGGACAGTCGGATAGGTCTGCTACTACAGCTCAACCTGAGACTGCAAGTTTGGGGGTCCAACTGACCGAGATGCTTACGAAGTTTGGTGAAATGGCAACTGAAATGGCCGTCCAAAAGAAATTAATCGATGAGCTTATCAGTAGTGGAGTTCAACCTGAGCCTGAACCCGACAGTCAGCCGGAGCCAGAATCGTTTGGCATAGCCACGACCCAAACTACTTTTACTCCACCCTTCATTATTCCACCCGAAGGAACTTTCACCTATCCCACCATACATTTGCCATACACTTGCCCTCCTGATCCTTCATTCTTCCCTACTTACATGCAAGGCCCACAGCCCCAAATCACTTCGAATATACCTCCTAAGCCGCATACCTTTTATCACTCTGTTGCTGAGCCATTCCTACCAGACCATATTGTTCAAACCAAGGCAGAAATTGGGGAATCTTCCGCTCCCGTTGATATAAATCTTCTCAAACGCTTGGACCGTTTCGATGAGTTTATAAAGAAAAGTCAGGGGTTGAACAAACAAGGAGTCTTGGATTACGATGAGCTTTGCCTTTTCCCGAATGTGCAATTGCCTGAGGGGTTCAAAACTCCGAAGTTTAACAAGTATGATGGGACGGGCAATCCCAAGACACACCTCAGATTGTTCGCCAACAAGTTGGGTAGGCCAACAGATGATGAAAATCTGCCTTTGAGGCTATTCCCAGAAAGTCTGGAGGGGGATGCACTCGACTGGTATTCCAAGCTGAAACCCGAAGAAGCGAAGACCTGGTTTGACTTGTCCAACGCTTTTGTAAGGCAGTACGAGTATAATTGCGAGTTGGCTCCGACGCGAACCACATTGGAAGGAACGAAAAGAAAACCCTCCGAGGATCACAAGACTTATGCCAAGAGGTGGAGGAAGATAGCTGCAAAAGTCGAGCCACCGATGACTGAAGACGAAATCATTCGCACTTTCATTAAGGCACATGATCCGCCGCACTTTGAAGAAATTTTCCGCATGACTGGATGCTCATTTGCTGCTATTGTCAATAAACTGGAAGAATATGATGACTTCGTGAAGGCTGGAAAGATTGTTAATGTGTCTGCCCTGAAAACTCAAGTGGAAGTTTTGCAAAGCCAAAGTAGTAATGGGAAGAAGCAACAATTCAAAAAGCAAGAGGGAGAAACTGCTTTTGTTTGGGATCAAAACCCTACCCCAAAACCCAGATTTCGACGATACCCTACCTACTCCAACCCTTACCCCCATTATCCAAACTCTCATCCTGTTTATTACGCCAATATCCACCACCCTCGACCTCGCCCAAGCTATCCTAATCCACCTGTAGTCCCTTTTCAAATAACTCAACCTAATTTTCAACAAATACGACCCCGACCCCCTTACAATCAACAACTTCCTCCACCAAATGGACTCACCTACAACTACCCTCAACCCACTGAACCTCAAAGGCAAAATCGCCATCGCATTTTTACTAATCTTGGCAAGCCTCTGGACCAATTGTATGAACAATTAAAAGCCGCTGGTAAAATCGACGTCATTCCCCCTCCGCCTTACCCTCATGGCATCCCTGGCGGATACAATCCACAGTACACTTGCGCTTATCATTCAGAAGCACCTGGCCATTCAACCGCCAATTGCAAAGTACTTAGGCACCAGATCCAAGACATGATCGAGGCTGGAGAAATAGTGCTAAGAGGAAAGGGTGGACAAGGACCAAGTGTAAGCACAAACCCCTTTCCCAAACATGAAGACACTTTAGAGGCATCCACCTCCAGTGACGAAATCTGAGAATCTTGAAGGCACGTTGTAATTATGGTTGGCCGAGTATTTTCCCTCTCGAGGGGAATTTTGGTAAATCTAGGGGTTGTTATTTACTAAATTTCACAAAAAGCTGTTTTTTGCATATGTGAATAGTTTAATGAAAGCATCTTTTGCAATTGAGTTTATCTTGTTTACACTTTGATTTGGAGTTGCATGAAATGCATAATTTGCTTGATTTGATTATTGTCTTGATTCTTTTAAATTCTTTTAAGATGGCCAAAGTTGAAATTATTTGACCCTCTGAATATCACTGTTCTGGAATTCGATGAAGCCGCACATTGAAAATCCCTTCATTTAAAAATCCCTGCATTAAAACTCCCTTCCTTGAAAAACCTTCATTGAAAATCCCTTCATACAGAAATCCCTTATAAAACTTGCTTCATTGAAATCCCTCCATTGAAAATCCATCCCTTGGAAAAACCTTCATGGAAAAGGCCAAGATCCCTTCATTGATAAAAATTCCTCCCCTGCCAAGCTCGAAGCTGATTGGTCAGAGTAGGGTTACCAATGATTGATGAAAAACAGCTGAATGTCATAAGCATGACCTATGTCCGCCACCGATCTTCTGAAAAGGAAACAAAGTGCTAAAGCGATGAAAGACGAAGTCGAAGGCAAATTTGCTTCAAATTGACAAAGCTTATTGGGTGTTCAAAGGAGAAATGGATGGACAGACATTCCCTCAACCTATCAACTCGGACATGTGTAAGATGTTCTTTATTTGATTATGCAAATTTCTTTTTGGAAATCGCGCAAGGGTCGAGGCACAAGTCAGGCCATCTTCCTTTCCAATCAAAACATTTCATCCCTAGTCATCCCCTTTGAGCTATCAGAACAATAATTTTCGTTTGGCAACCCCTGAGAACTGCAAACCCCACACTGGGGCAAATTCATTTTGAAAATGATCAGAAAGGAAAGAAAAACCCCACACTGGGGCAAATTTATCTTTGGAAAAGAGATGAAAAGGAAAAAGAACCCCACACAGGGGCAAATTTAGTTTTTAGAAAAATGCAAAAGTAAGAAGAATGCAATGAAGAAAATGCAACGAAAAAAATCCAATCAAACTGGGGCAAAATTTTCCTCAGTTTCGTTCAAAATTGGAAATAATTTCAAAATGATGCAATCTCAGGCTATTTCACACCCCTCTCATCAAAATTTGCTTTCAAGCCTCAACTTTTTTCAAACACCCCACCTGACTTCATTTCAAAAGCCCAAAGTCCTGGCTTTCGTCACTTGCTGCATTTCTATTGGGAAATTTGCTAATCAGCTGGCAAGTGATGTCCATAATGCCTTCGCCTAATCTTACCAGGGAAGCGCATTTTACTGATGTCAGCAATCTTCAGTTCATACTCCTGAGTCGATTATGGTTGAGTTTTTTCCATTGTTCCTTAGGTGAAAACCTGAAAGGGCACCTCGAAAAAAAAAAAAAGAAAAAAAAAAAAAGAGAGAAAAACAAAAACAAAAACAAAAACAAAAGAAAAGGGGTGGGGGCAACCTTGGTGAAAACCCAAAAGGGCGCCAAGGTGAGTTTTGTAAGCACGAAGAGGAATAGCTGGTGACTTGGTTCGTTTGGATCTCCCTTCATTTGGAATACTTCTGCCAGTGTTTAATTCCAGAACAAAGATATCCAGGGGATTAAACGTGACGTCTGTGGGCCGAAAATTGTGTCATTTTGTAAATTAAATATTCTTTCGTAAGTACATTTTTAGGAAACTCATTTCTTCCAAAGCGCCTGCATTTATGGCATTATGTAGGCACAGATGGTTATGTTTTGCATTCTCGTGCATATTCATCCCTTCATAGCATGTGAATTTTTATTGCATACCTCATTTTATTTTAACTTCTTGAATTTTGGTAAATAACAATCCCCGGAGTTTATTTCAAAGGAATGCTTGGATTCAGTCGTCCTTTGGAAACGGTTGAAATTCAGCAAAGCCAGCCACGCAGCCTTCACAGTATGGCAAAACACATGCCTGGTCAGTTTGAGAATTCGGAAAAGTTTTGGAATGAGAAATCTAACTCAATCAGATGCCGCAGCCAAAATTGGCGAAAATGGAAGGAAAAGGAGAAAAACTCATGTTTACACGATCCTCAAAGGCGAACGGATCAAATGATGAGGACAATTTCTTTGTATTTTCTCTTTTGCAGAAAAGTTCCATGCATGGATAAAAGCAATTACACCTCGCACTGAAGTCGGTATCAAAAGGTGTTCTCCAAATGAGTAAAGGTGTACTGAAATACGTCGCAAGCCAGTTTGATCAAATGGTGCAACAACATGGCAAAGCAGAATCAACTATTGGTTCAAAGGCAAAACCTAATTCCTACTGGGGCAAAAATTTGGTTGGTTTTTAGGTGAGTATACGGAGTATCCCGTCTTACATTTCTCGTACTTTGCCACTAAACATGGGTTAGTCCCACTAGTGTGCATTTTGTTTTCTTTGCCGCTAAACATGGGTCAGTCCCACTAGCGCGCGTTTCATTCTCATTGCCGTTAAACATGGGTCAGTCCCACTAACGTGCATTTTATGTTCCATTGCCACTAAACATGGGTTAGTCCCACTAGTGTGCATTTTGTTTTCTTTGCCGCTAAACATGGGTCAGTCCCACTAGCGCGCGTTTCTTTCTCATTGCCGTTAAACATGGGTCAGTCCCACTAACGTGCATTTCTTGTATTTTGCCACTAAACATGGGTTAGTCCCACTAGTGTGCATTTTGTTTTCTTTGCCGCTAAACATGGGTCAGTCCCACTAGCGCGCGTTTCATTCTCATTGCCGTTAAACATGGGTCAGTCCCACTAACGTGCATTTTATGTTCCATTGCCACTAAACATGGGTTAGTCCCACTAGTGTGCATTTTGTTTTCTTCGCCGCTAAACATGGGTCAGTCCCACTAGCGCGCGTTTCATTCTCATTGCCGTTAAACATGGGTCAGTCCCACTAACGTGCATTTTATGTTCCATTGCCACTAAACATGGGTTAGTCCCACTAGTGTGCATTTTGTTTTCTTCGCCGCTAAACATGGGTCAGTCCCACTAGCGCGCGTTTCATTCTCATTGCCGTTAAACATGGGTCAGTCCCACTAACGTGCATTTTATGTTCCATTGCCACTAAACATGGGTTAGTCCCACTAGTGCGCATTTTGTTTTCTTCGCCGCTAAACATGGGTCAGTCCCACTAGCGCGCGTTTCATTCTCATTGCCGTTAAACATGGGTCAGTCCCACTAATGTGCATTTTGTTTTCTTCGCCGCTAAACATGGGTCAGTCCCACTAGCGCGCGTTTCATTCTCATTGCCGTTAAACATGGGTCAGTCCCACTAACGTGCATTTCATATTCCGTTGCCGCTAAACATGGGTTAGTCCCACTAGCGTGCATTTCATTTTTACAGCCACTGGAGCATGAGGTGAGTCCCGCCAGCGAGCATTTCACTTACATCGCTACTGGAACGTGGGTCTGTCCCAATTTTAAATTTCTGTCCGGGTCTATCCCGTGGGTCTATCCCAATTTTAAATTTCTGTTCGGGTCAGTCCCGTTTAAATTCCTATTCGGGTCAGTCCCATTTTAAATTCTTTGTTCGGGCCAGTCCCGTCTTTAAATTTTGTTCGGGTCAGTCCCGCTTTAGATTTCCTGTCCAAGTCAATTCCATGTTAAGTTCTGTCAAAAAGGGGTCGATCCCCATTTCTAAAACGTCCACCGTTCGTGATGTTCGCCACCAAATAAAGCAGGTAGGTATTTGGTGTCTACTTCTTTGTCTCAAGTTTTTCCAAAACTCAGACAAAGAGGGGCAAACTGTAGACACCAAATTTTGAATAATTTGTATGTGGCATCTATTGCATGATTTTGGTTGTTTTAGATTGTTTGCATTCTAGTTCGTTATTGTTTGTTTCTCATTTTTAGTGGTTATTTTATTTTAGTTCATTTTTGGCCCTTTTAGTTGATCTATTTCATTTGTGATTTATTCTTGTTTGTTTTTTTAGTTTTATTTACTTTTAGTCTTAGTTTTTAAATTTTAAGATTAGCATGGAGTTGCTAGAGAGAAAAAGCAAAAACATTCAAAAAATAGGTTTTTAGTTTTCTTGGAAAAAACAATGGAAAAGAAAGAAAAAAGAAAAATTTGTTCACAAAAATATGTTTATTTCTTTACATTCAACCTTTTTGCACTTTAGTTATTTTTATTAAGTTATTTTGAAAAAAGAGGAAAAAATGAAAAATATGAAAAATGAAAAATGGAACAAAAAGATGGAAAATGGCCATTTTTGTTGTTTTTAGTTGTTTAGTTTTTAAATTATTTTCATTATTATTATTATTATTATTACCTGGTTTTTGGCAATTTGTTATTATTATTATTATTTATATTTTATCATTTCTGTATTTATTAAGTTGAAAGTTAAAAAAAAAAAAAAAAAAAAAGAGAAACGCGACTTGCAAGCTGCGTTTTTGCAGCTTGCAAGGGAGGACTTCGGGCAGCCCCTTGGGCTGTAAATATAGAAGAGTGCTAAGGGTTTTAGGAGGGGGGTTCCTGGTATAAATAGCAAGAAAGGAGGCAGCCGCAAAGGGGAGAACCAACGGGGGGAAAAACAGAAGGGTTTTGGGGAGATAGAGAAAGGCTAGGAGTAACGGCTGAGGGATAGAGAGGAACCAAAAAAGTGACGGGAAAATCTGAAAAGAGTGGGGAGGAGATAGAGCGAGAGGGGTGAGATTAACGGCTGAAAACAAAAAGAAAGGGAGCTGAGCATCGGGGGACGGCTGTAAACCTACAAGAGAGGGAGAGCAAAACAGAGAAAAAGGGCTGGGGGAAAAGCTAAGGGGAAGAGACAGAGGGGCTTGACGGAAGAAAAGGGAAACGGGGAGTTGCGGCAGAGGTTGAGAAAACTAGCAAGGGCTGAGAATAGAATCGAGAGGGTGCCTGGGCAGTAAGGAGCTAAAAAAGAAAAGGTCTTCGGACAAAGGGAGTCTGGGAAAGTTTTGAGAAAGTCTGCGAAGCTAAGAGCGAGAGCAAGAGGACGGCTCGAGGAGGCAGCAACCTTTGTAGCAGCAGCTCTCAATCGCGGTTTTGGGAGCCCGTACGCACTGCTGGGCAGATTTCAAGGCCACTCAACTGTGCTAGCATTCTCAGGTACAAAATGTTTGTTTTTGGTGAGTTTTAATATGTTTTTATGAGAAGATAGGCCACGGAGGTGAATCTTTTGAATGATTTGCTGCTGTTTTGAGTTTTTGCTGGTCTCATGACTTGGCCATGATTGTTTGGTAGCTAAGATAGAGCACAGTAAGAGCCTATAGGATGGGTTTAGTGATTTTATAAGGTTGTATGATGAATCCATGAGCTCTAATTTTTCACGTGTTTGTATGAACAAAACCAGAGAAACTGCAAAAGCTTTCGGTTTTATGATTTTTGTTGTGTTTGGGACTCATAATGCTCCCTTGGTTGCTGTTTCTTTTATGTTCTTAAGATATTGATGATGGGTTTTAGCAAGGAAGGCTTGGGCAACATGGTTTCGGTTGGTTTGGAAATGGGTTGGAATTTCTGGTTCTGAATTTTGCATATTTGAGCATCCAGTTCACATTGCTTTTCTGCACTTTGTGTCCGCGAGTGTCTGTTCGATGCCTCCCCTCTCCTTTGCCTCCTATTCTTCCATTTCAGGCCTTGGACAAATTGGGAACTGCATAAACCATTTCTTTGATATGTTAGAGTTGTACAAGAAACCAAAAGCTGCTGCATTCGTTTTCTATACCTCTGCTGTTTTTCTTCGCAACAGCTCGTCAAGTGAGCTTTGTCATCTAAAGTGCTGGTTAATCTTGTTCTGAAAAGGAAGAAATTGGAAGTAGTGTTTGAGTTTGCATGCTTAGGGTCTAAAATACCTGAATCATGATCGAACACCTTGCTGAAAAGCAGACAAGCAGGCTACCGAAACCATTTCTGCACTTATTTTTCAGAATTCTGGTATGATATATTTCCATGTTTTCTGGTCATTTGGATTGTGATCATTATGTAGTCTGTTACTTGGCTTAAAGTTGTGATGCTGGGTTAAAAATATCTGATCAA